>NW_015643188.1:312580-325126 GCF_001515625.1 Sinocyclocheilus rhinocerous | reverse complement strand
ACCAGGAACCCTCAGGCTGGATGACATCTGAGAGATAATGGATGGCTCCTGCCATACCTACAGCAACAAGACAACAACAATTTGGTTAGGTTTGATATTTATAATATCATGAGACTATCAGATTAAAGTTTTTTATCCAAAAATAAACATCAGTTGTAAATGTGCTCATCCTCTGGCCATCCCAGATCAGGATGAGTTTGTTTCTTCATCAGGTTTGTAGAAATGCAGCATTGCATCAGTGTCTCAGCAATGGATGCTCTGCAGTGAATGGGTGCCGTCAGAATGAGAGTCCAAACAGCTGATAAAAACATCACAATAATCCACAAGTAATCCACAGCACTCCAGTCCATCAGTTAACATCTGGAGAAGACAAAAGCGGAGACAAATCCAGCATTAAGACGTTTTTAACTAAAATACGAGTCCATAATCCATAATAACTCTTGCTCCAGTGAAAAAGTGCGTCTGCTGTTGTCTCTCGCATCAAAATCCAGCCACATATTTGTTTAGAGCTGTTTAAACGCTGCTTGATCTGTGCAGATTTCTCTCCTGATTCACACCAGAACACTTTTTCACTGGAGGAAGAGTTATTATGGATTACTTGTGGATTATTGTGATGTTTTTATCAGCTGTTTGGACTCTCATTCTGACGGCACCCATTCACTGCAGAACATCCATTGCTGAGACACTGATGCAGTGCTACATTTCTACAAACCTGATGAAGAAACAAACTTGGATGGCCTGAGGATGAGGACATGTTTTGCAAGCTTTCATTTTTGGGTGGACATCATTTCAAGTCCAAAAGCCCAGTTGGATTAGAATAATAAAACCACTGCATGATGCTGATTAATATGCAGCAGTCTGTTTGTGAAGGCATGTTAGCTGCCGAGGGGAATGCAGGACCATCTCTGACCGCTAACTACAGACTCGAGCAGCCAATCAGAGTGTGACTTTTAATGAGAATCTGAGTGCAGGAAGCAGGTTGCCATGACAACAGCAAGGTAAAGCAGCAGATAAATCACTATAGATGCCGAGTGGGTAAGTGTGTGCATGTGGTCTCTGATGAGAACCTCGGGGATTCAGATGATTGGACAGAAGGTCAAGCAAAAACCTCAAGTAGAGTTACATGAACACCATCAAGTTGTGAAAACAAATGGATTTTGGCTTTCTGCTATTATATTTTTGGTCTTTTGCCACTTTTTATTGTTGAAAGAAGACGACAGATAAATATAAGGAGAGAGAGGAATCAGGAAATGTTGCGAGCCGGATTAGAACTTGTATTGCCCACGTTGAAGCACATGTGCTGAATATTTTTGGCTTTTGATGTTTACTAAAGAACAGAGTTCCGAGCCGATGAGGAAGAGAGGAAGAGAGGTAAAACAGGATTAGAAAATGTTGCAAATCAGATTCAAACCCACATTGCTCACATGAGAACCACAGCTCAATACTACTGCTTATTCTTAGCTTAAATAGATCTTTAATGAATAAATGTCTTGCTTTAATAAGTTTTGGCAGCAAGCTGCAAAGAAAATTACAATCTTACCACAGAAATACATATTTAAAACTCTGAATTTTTAAATTATTATTTTTATTTATTTATTTTTGAAGGATTAAATTTAATTTAATTAATATAATTCATATTTCTTTTCAGCAAAGATGCATTAAATTGATCAAAAGTGTCAGTAAATGCATTTATAATGTGACAAAAGATTTCTATTTTATTTCTATTTAAAAATATTTATATTTCCATACATTTCACATAAAAAACAGCTATTTGTAATATTTCACAATTTTACTGTTTTTACTGTATTTTTGATCAAATTAATGCAGCCTTGGTGAGCAGAAGAGACTTTAAAACATTTTTTTATTATTTACCAACCCCAAACCTTTGTATATAAAAGATTATATAGACTACATAATTACACAATATAAACGGTTTTAAATAAGCTACACTAAATAAATAATAAAAACTGTGATCTGTGCGTCTCTTATTTCCCCCAGAAACAAAATAATCCTTGTTACAACCGAAGATGAAGCTCTGTAGCAGCAGACATGATTATTTCATTCATTTAATGAGTAAAATTTAAATTAAATTAAATTTAACCCATTACTTTTTGAGAATATTGAAGAGTACAATTTGAAGATGACACATGATGATCAACTTACCTTCAAAAAGGGAGTAAGGCCGGTCAGGAATACGACAGCCGTGGGTCCCGTAGTCTAGACACCATTCAGCAAACTAGAAACAAATACAAAAAATTAATTTAAAAAAAACATCATCATTTGGAACACAAAGTACAAGCTTTATCATAAAAGTGAAGTGTGGAAAGTGTGCCTGCCCATGCAAAGCCCTAAAGCATGTCTAGTTCCTCACAATCTCAAAAGAGAATAAAAAGACGAGAGCAGAGCATGGATCAATTGTTCTAACAGGGCCATTTTTGCTTCATTTTCTCATAAAAGCATCAGAAAGAAAGAAAGCAAGAAAGACAGACAGATGTCACCTAACTCTAAAATTCATAATTTATCATCAGATTGATTAAATCAGTGGTTCTCAACCTTTTTTACTCCCCATCACCCCAACCTTTTCTATTCACAAAAACTTTTGCATTCTCGTGTTATTACTTTTCAATTCCATTTAATTACTTTTAAACAAAACAAATTCAAGATAGATTTAAATATTCTGTGCTTTTTTTTTTGCAAACATACTTTGCAAAAATGTCACTGCAGGCATTCATTACTACTTAAAAGTGCATAAAAGTACCTAAAGCTCAATTATAATGTACTTTAACAAATAAGCACAAGTCAACCTGCCATACCAAACAAGACCACAGGGAGGTGCCAAAGGACTGCATATAAACTACAATACGGATCCATTCAGAATCACTAAACACACCAAAATACAAATGAAAAATGGAAACATTCTGGATGTGTGGAGACTCAGCGATCTGAAGGCGGCTTGACGTTATTAGTTAACAGTGATTAAAAAGTTGTCAGAACAGGCGATCGTGTCTGTGTTTGGAGCGTGTGATGCCCGTATGTACATAAACACCACTGATCCTCACAAACTTCTCCAAAACACGCCTCTTTGGTGAGCATCCGTTATAAAACACTCGCTGTACATTAATTTTGACAACTACATCAATATACTGAACTGTGTTCAAGCAGAAACATGTTTTAGTGATCAGTGCGCCAAGGGCACACATAACGTTACACGCTTCGGTTGCGCATCAAAAATAACTTGACTCTTGTATGTCACTGTAATCGTCTTTATCGTCTGTAATCGAGGGTGCAAAAAAATCTAAATATTGAGAAAATCATCTTTAAAGTTGTTCAAATGAAGTTCTTAGCAATGCATATTACTAATCAAAAATTAAGTTCTGATATATTTACGGTAGGAGATTTACTAAATATCTTCATGGAACATGATCTTTACTTAATATCCTAATGATTTTTGGCATAAAAGAAACATTGATAATTTTGCTCCATACAATGTATTGTTGGCTATTGCTACAAATATACCCCAGCGACTTAAGACTGCTTTTGTGCTGCAGGCTCACATTTGCTCACGCAGCAGTCGGGTGTTTTGATGAGAAACAGCTTCAGCTGCTCTGAAACACAGGATATCAACTCAGAACACGCACAAGGTGGTGCTGTTATTTTTTTAATTGTTTTAAAATTTAACATATCAATCACAAAATTAGTGAATTGGATGTACTTTAATTTTAAATTATTTCGTGCATTATTAAGGCTGATTCACAGCCTTAATAAACATAAAAATATTTAAAAAATACACAGATGGATCAGAGGTGACCTGTGCGGTTTCTCTAGAAAGGCTCATGCAGACCTTGCTTTGTTTTTATGACATCAGGTTTAAGTGGCTGTAAGCGGCAGAGATGATGAACACGACTGTATCTACTGTACATCTACTGTACGCAGGGCTGTGCTGCTTGTGTTCTCGAGCAGTGAGGGAGTGTGGCGCTGTACCTTGCAGGCACGATACAGGTATTTCTTGTCCTGTGTGGCGTGGTAGAGCGAGAGTAAGGCGTATCCGTTCCCAGCCGTGCCGTGACAGAGTCCATAACCCTTCCTCAGTAACCCTCTCTGCCAGATCACCTCTCCACACTCAGCCGCGTCTCGCAGGTACTTCTCATCCCTGAAGACCTGAAACACAACACACGCATTACACTCCTGCAGTCACAGCACTCTGATCTCTGCTGAGAACCAATGACCAATCAGGCTCATTATGACCCAATTATAGTAATTACATCATTACAGTCAAATGCAGTAATTGCAGACAAGCGGCAGAGATGATGAACACGACTGTATCTACTGTACATCTACTGTACGCAGGGCTGTGCTGCTTGTGTTCTCGAGCAGTGAGGGAGTGTGGCGCTGTACCTTGCAGGCACGATACAGGTATTTCTTGTCCTGTGTGGCGTGGTAGAGCGAGAGCAAGGCGTATCCGTTCCCAGCCGTGCCGTGACAGAGTCCATAACCCTTCCTCAGTAACCCTCTCTGCCAGATCACCTCTCCACACTCAGCCGCGTCTCGCAGGTACTTCTCATCCCTGAAGACCTGAAACACAACACACGCATTACACTCCTGCAGTCACAGCGCTCTGATCTCTGCTGAGAACCAATGACCAATCAGGCTCATTATGACCCAATTATAGTAATTACATCATTACAGTCAAATGCAGTAATTGCAGACTGTGTCCTGCTGTGTATATTTACTCTCATAACCCTTGTGTGTGTGTGTGTGTGTGTGTGTGTGAGAGAGAGAGAGAGAGAGAGTGTGAGAGTGTGTGTGAGAGTGTGTGTGTGTGAGTGAGTGCGTGTGTGGGTGCGTTTGTGTGTGTGTGAGAGAGAGAGTGAGTGAGTGAGTGAGTGTGTGTGTGTGTGTGTGTGTGTGTAAAAGCAGGTCCTGCCGTCTGTCTTCATTTGTCAGAGCTCTGGTGTAAAAGTTGCTCAAAGAAAAATTCACTTTCCAAATATAACACATGCTCAATTTTCCTCAGGCGACCCACCAGACAGAGATAAAGACACAGACGAACACAGAACGAGAGAGAGACAGAGAGAAACACATTTACATTTACATTTAGTCATTTAGCAGATGCTTTTATCCAAAGCGACTTACAAATGAGGACAAGAGAAGCAATCAAAACCAACAAAAGAGCAATGATACACAAGTGCTATAACAAGTCTCAGTTAGCGTAACGCAGTACACATAGCAAGGTTTTTTAAATAATATAATAAATAAAAAGAAAACAGATAGAATAGAAAAAGAACAGACCAAGCTAGTGTTAGAGGCCTTTTTTGCTTTTGTTAATTGTATAATAAATGAAAAGAAAACAAGAAAACAAACAGCAAATGAATAGAGTGCAAGTTTAAAAGGGAAAAGAGTTTTTTTTTTTTTTTTAACGACCCAAATGATCATTCTACAGTGATGGAGGGAGAAAATAAACTCATTAAAAGTGCACAGAATAATAAATATTAATTTCTAATTCTATCTGACTACACATTTAAATATGTGACCAAAAACAAATCAAATTTGTAACATTTTTAAAATATCACTATGATGCCTGATAAAAAATAAGGTTGTGATGAACAAAAACGTGACTCTGTGAGTGAGCACTAGATGGCAGTGTGGGCTGCTGTATGAAGAAATAAACACAGAACAAACATGACCTTAAGAATGAACAGCAGACAGACGCCAGACACAGAGAGCAAAGACAGAGAATGAGCTGGTTTTTCAATATCATAAAGGAACATAACAGGATATTTGTATTTATGAAAAACAGAGGCAATGTGTAGAAGTGCAGCTTCTGCTGTAACTCTTGCATGTGTATTGAGACTTTATGAGTCATGATGAGCATATGCAGCACTCCAGGAGCTCCGTGACACCAGTGCACCAGTCTGTCCGTCTCGTTGCTGAGGGATGATGGGTAATTGCCCGAGCGGAACTTCTTGTGCCGCACGTAATCCACACTGGGCCGGAGCAGCTCATTCAGAGTGTCCTGACTGACTTTAGCACTCGGCTGCGAAGAAAGAGAATGTTATATTGAATTCTTTTTAAAAAAATATCTGGTGAAACAACTGTCCTGATATCAGAAAAAAAAACTCATTAATAAACTTTATTTAAAATAAAATAAGTTTTGCTGTAAGCAATCTTTTACATAATATTTTATTATTTTTTAGAAAGAAAAAGCAATAAAGCAGCTTTTTTTCAATTAAATATACATTATTTGAAAATGTTTTACCATATAATCAAATAATTTGACTTTAATGTCATGTTGTAAAATGTCACGTGGATTGACTTCTCAAAAGTCATAATGAAATATTATGAATGAATAATTTATGTTAAAACCATATATAAGCAACATGAACACAAAGTTTGCATTTGAAATAACTTCTTACGATTTTTTTCTATGGCACAGATGGTACATATTTATATAATTTATATTATATATAAATATATTTAATATACACAACATATTTTTATTAGATATATACATGCATGTGTGTGTATTTATATATACATAATAAATATACACAGAACACACACATATATTATGTAAACAAAAACTTTTATTTTGGATGAGATTAATCATTTGACAGCACTAGTATTTATTTATTTTTGCAAATAGCAAATGCCACATATTTATAAAAAAATTAAATTCAGGAAAAGGCACAGATTTTATTTCTATGACAGATATTTTGGGCGATCAGCACAGCAGCATCAAACCTGTAGCTGTAGATGCATTAAACGGTCCAGTTTAGTTCAGATGACCCACACACATCAATATTTATGCAATCTTTCTCATTCACAGTGTGCACTTACAGCAGTTAGAGAGCGCAGCGCTGTGTCAGAGTGAATTTAAGGACGTTAGGCTTGATGAAGCACTGAAGGCTCCACTGAGCGGCTGCTGTTCGAGTTTTTAAAGTCTCGTCTGCAGCTGAACAGAGAGAGAGCGGCTGGAGAACAGCGGACGCTTCACACTCTTAATGAGCCTCTAAATTGAGTTTTGTGTTGTATTGTGGTGTGATTTGAAAATGCCCTTTAGAAGCACAGCTGGATCTGTTGCTGCACAAATATTGGCACGCTGTGGTGTGAGAGCGGTGATGCTGGCCACCGGACCACGCCCCTCTGCGTCGCCGTGACGCACGCTCCCATTGCCGTGCCAACCGCCAGAGCGCCACAGCCAATCAGCTTGCTGCAGCTCTCCGCTCCTCCCGCCAGCAGCTGCAACGACTGCGCTTTCCGACTGAATTAACACAGCGCTGAGACGGAGAATGAACTGACTTTAACTGAAAATTGAGTGTTTACGGTTTTGCATTATTACACACTATTTTACCTATTTAATACTGTAAAGCTGCTTTGACAATCTGTATTGTTAAAAGCGCTATATAAATAATGGTGACTTGACATAATGACTACCTTAAATTTGTTTAGTAAAGTAAAGAGCTCTAAACTCAGCCTACATAAATGTTCAATTATACTGTTCAATGTGCTAGATTAGCATTCTGCTACCTGATTAACCTGCTAACTTTGCCTATATATACCCTAAGTAAATAGTTATGGCAGGAGTAGTTATAGATTGTAAAAATAAACATTTCTTGTTATTTGTGCTTTTAGATTAATCTCATGTTTTGCAAGATATGAGCTAACTACTAAGCCTACATAAATGTTTAGTTATAATATTAAATTGTTTTAGTTTAGCAATCCGTTAGCCAATTAATCTGCTAGCTAAGCTTGTACCCAACACAAATGTTCAATTATACTACTCGACATACTAGCTTAGCATTCCGTTAGCCGATTAATCTGATAGCTTAGCTCATACCCAACACATTCAATTATACTACTCAGCATACTAGCTTAGCATTCCGTTAGCCGATTAATCTGTTAGCTTAGCTCATACCCAACACGTTCAATTATACTACTCAGCATACTAGCTTAGCATTCCGTTAGCCGATTAATCTGTTAGCTTAGCTCATACCCAACACGTTCAATTATACTACTCGACATACTAGCTTAGCATTCCGTTAGCCGATTAATCTGTTAGCTTAGCTCATACCCAACACGTTCAATTATACTACTCGACATACTAGCTTAGCATTCCGTTAGCCGATTAATCTGTTAGCTTAGCTCATACCCAACACAATTATACTACTCGTATATTACTACTGTAATATGGTTTCTCATACTTGTTGTGTTTCCACAATATTTTAGTTTGGCTTGACACAACTTGCATATAGTGTTGCTCCTGTCCAGGGTCTTTCCCCCTCCAGCCAGAAGCCAAAGTGCTTCCATACTCTAGCTTTTAGCGCAGACGGTGCTGGTCTGATTTGACACTCCGCCATCATGCATCTGTTACACCTTTACAGCACACGTCTGCGGCGCGTTACGGCTCCGACGTGGCCATCGGAGCTGATCGCGGCCACTCTAGTCAATGCTTGTGTTTACACCATCTGCGCCGCAGCACGTTTCTGAAGCACCGCCTGCAACTGCACAAAACACTTTCACTACGAGAGAAAGCGGCAGCCGCGCAGCGATTCCACCGCTTGCCGCGTCCCGTGTGAAAGGGCCTTAACACTGTGAGTTGGCAACGCATAGAGAACGGAACAAAACCTTGTCGGAGCCATAACGCGCCGCAGACGCGTGCAGTGTAAATAAGGGGTTAGAGCTCCGTTCCGTCAACATCATGTTATCAATTAACATTCAGAAATAGAAAATCGATTTTTGACATTTGTGAATCGATTCAGAATCGTCCACGTCGATGCATCTAAGAATCGATTTTTTTCCCCCCACCCCTAAATTATACTACTCAATACTAGCTTAGCATTCCGTTAGCCGATTAATCGGTTAGCTTAGCCTATCCTCAACATAAATGTTTGATTATACCATTCTAGTTCTAGCTTAGCATTCTGTTAGCTGGTTAACCTGTCAGAATAGCCTATACCCTATGCAAAAGTTCAGTTATACTTATTTATACACATTACGTGTTTTTGTTTTTTTTTACGAATGGCATACGCAGTTCAATTCAACAGGCAAACCCCAATGACACTGCAGACACATTTTCTTCAGTAAATGTAAGATGTTTTTTGTTATTCTTGTGCATTCCACACTGCAGCAGTTCAGACAGCCTGACGCTGCGTTTGCTGGAGACTAAAATGTTCCTGTGGAGATGACAGATTCCCGAACAGAGGCTGGAGAAGAGCAAAAGAGAGCCTTCCTCCTCACACAACACTGAATTACAGAGCAAAGAAAGCTCTGTACCCTGCACCCAAACAAACCCTCCTCTCAGAGAACGCTCCGCTAGTCCTGTTATTCCGCCATGTTTAACGTAAGCACTGAGCTAGTCATAACCCTGCCGCACTTCGCCGTGAAGCTCTATTACCTCAAATTACATCAAATCCCCTGGGGTTTGATTCTAAACAGCCAGCTGTCATTCAGAAACCACAGCGCTACGTCTCTGTTAGCAGAGAAGATCATTCACTACTGCCGGATGAAAAATGAGGCGTTTTAGTGCTTTTCGCCTCCGCTTTTCACTGTATAGTGTAGAAATGGTCCATAAAGATGCAGCTTACATAGGAGCCGACTGCATGTGGGGTTTTACAAGACTCCAGGGAAAGCCATTAGTGGAGGTGCTAGCATGAGGATTATCCAACATAGGAAGCTGTGAAATGTATGCTAATGCTGGCAGCCGTGATGTTGCATCCTGGGATGCTTTTTGAAGGAGTATTGACAGGGTTCTCAGGTATGCCAGGCTGCTTTATGACACAAAAACCCAAACATCAATATCAAAACATCTTAATATCTATGCAGTTGCTCTGGAATGGCTTTAAAAGGTTGATTTTTCACTCAAAGGAACCATATTTTGGACCAACCTTTCAATGCAGCCAAGAAGATTTGAAATATTGACACAGATAGCTCAAAATTACTCATTCACGCAACAGAATAAAGATGCACCAATCTTAAAATCCTGACCAATACCAACAAGCAAATCATTACTGTCATGCTATAATCAATAAAACACTAAAAGCTAAATTGAATTGTTTTAAATACAACAAGAGAATTCAGGCGTCACAGCATTATATCAAAAGGGATATTCATTTTAAGATTTAACAAAGATTTTTTTTTTTTAGGGACAGATACAATAAACATAGATGAAAATGTAAAAAACAATCATCCCATGCATGTACCATAGTGCTTGTAGCCGAAGCTAATTTGCAACACTTGTCCCTAGGAGGGCTTTTATAAATTAAAATAAACAAGTAATGCACAAATTTATAATATAAATACACTAAACATGACTACAGGTTTGTTGATGTATCAACCAAGATTTCGTGGCCTTCTTAAAAAAATTAAAATTTACAGCAGATTTTAAATAGTCAGGCAATGAATTCCAAAATTTTACACCTTTGAATCCTTAATGTATATTAATACACCACCACCTCTACCTGTAACTCTATCTTTTCTAAAACACATATATCCAGGAATATCAACCATCATAGTTAAAATATCATCGTGTAACCATGTTTCGCTTAAACATAAGAAATCAAGATTAGATCCAGTTAGCAAAGTTCTAATTTCGTCACATTTCAAAATAAGACTTCTAATATTTAAATGTCCTCCAAAAATTCCTCTAGGTTTCACTGCGGGATTCCAGATAACTTTTGCATGGTTGACAGTTTGAAAAAATAAATAATAAAAATAATAAAAAATAAAATAAATAAATAAATAAATTCTGATGTTGTTTACATCTTGATTACATTTATTAGTGTTATTAAATATTAGTGTTTTTAAAATATTAAGCGAGCATTCAAAGATAGGGGAAATGAGAAAAAACTTTTTAAATATCCAACTTAAAGGGTTAGTTCACCCAAAAATGAAAATTAGCCCATAAATTACTCACCCCCGAGGCATCCTAGGTGTATATGACTTTCTTCTTTCAGACGAATCCTGTCGGAGTTATATTAAAAATTGTCTTTGAAAAAAAATTGTCTTCCGCGTTCGTCACTTCTGAGCGGCGTCATGCTCCCGGAGCTGCTTCTGTGTACAACTGTTGGCGCAAGCTACATTAAAGTGATTATTACGTTTTGAATATGGATATTTTTCTTACAAAAACGCATCGATTCGCTACAGAAGGCCTTTGTTCAATAACTCCGACTGGATTCGTCTGAAAGAAGAAAGTCATATACACCTAGGATGCCTCGGGGGTGAGTAAAACACAGCCTAATTTTCATTTTTGGGTAAACTAACCCTTTAACTAACTAATATTGACTGATAAGATACAGACAAATAAAAAAAAATCTAATACGGGGCAATATATATGTGATATATCATACTTTTCTAGAAAAGAACCACTTTAAAGACAATCTGTGCTTGTAAAAAGCCTTTTGGAACATTGGAAGCACAATAAAGTATGATATTTACCACAAAGAATGAATGACATCTTATCTGCTACCTACTGACAGCATTTTATTTTTCAGATATAATTATGAATCACTGCTGTCAGATCACCAAGTAGCACGAGCTTTCTACAGTAATATTTATTCACAGATGAATAGAAAGTTCAAAAGAACAGCATTTATTTGAAATGGAAATCTTTTGTAACATTATAAATGTCTTTACTCTCAATTTTGATCAATTTAATGCATCCTTGATGAATAAAAGTTTTGTTTTGTTTTTTAAATAAGTATTTTTTAACTAAAGCTAAAAGCTTTTTCAGCTTGATTCTTTGCTTGTGGTCACAATTTGGATTACAGATCTGCATCTTTAAACACTGATGTAATTAAGACTTCACTAATGGGGTTCAATATTAAAACTTAATTTCCCTCAATCTGCATTCATTTGTTGCACATTATCCTTACAAATTAATGAATTAAAAAGAATAACAACAAAGATACCAGTAAGCTCAATTTACTGTTGCTATTGACATTTTGCATAAATTAAACACAGCAAATTAGACGCAGCATAACAAAACTACAACAATCCCTTTGCAATTAAACATGCATCTGTGGATCAATCTGCTTAAAACTCATCATGTCCAGCTGTGATTAGTGATAGGCCGAGAGATTAGTTTAAAGGAACATTATTCAGCAATGCATTCATCGTACACACAACACACACGTCTGTGATGGGTTACGATTCTCAACCGCTGCACAAAGACTTCAGAAAACTTTGGACTGACAGGACAAGAGTAGACCCAAGATAAATGCTGTTAATTAACAATTAGTTAAGATGTTAACATAACATCACACTAATAGATGCTTCACTGCCAGGTACTATAAACAAGGATGGGAATCATAAGGGATTCTTTAATGCTTCCATTAATGATTATTTTACTACCTTTGTTGGAAAAACATTTTGTTTGAAGAAATGCAATTACTTGTGCACATAATACCCTTAGCAGCCCATTACCAGAAGATGAAGTATTATAAACAAACACTCACACACACACACACACACACACACTCTCACACACTCTCACTCACTCTCACACACACACACACTCTCACACTCACACACACACACACACAAACACAC
>NW_015643188.1:302957-312559 GCF_001515625.1 Sinocyclocheilus rhinocerous | reverse complement strand
TGCCTTTTCAAACAGGTTTTTGAGAGTGTTGGGACTACTGTGCTGAATTTAATTAACAACTGTCTCAGTCAGGGCATCTGTCCAGCTGGTTTTAAGCATGCTACAGCTCTCCCACTTTTAAAAAGGCCCAATCTGGCAGTGGAGGACACAAATAATTATAGACCAATTTCAAACCTACCTTTCCTTGCCAAGATATTAGAGAAACTGGTCTTTAAACAACTACAATCTTATTACCTTAAATGCAATATGTAAGCCTTTTCAATCCAGTTTTAAGTCTGGTCATAGTACTGAGACAGTGTTGGTTAAAGTGCTAAATGACATCTATCTATCAACAGACAATGGTGAAAGTGTTATTTTAATTCTGCTTGATCTCAGTGCGGCATTCGATATGGTGGACCATAGGATTTTAATTGAGCGCCTTGAACATTGGGGCGGCCTAAAAGGCAATGTGCTGAAATGGTTTGAATCTTATCTTACGGATAGGTCCTTTTCAGTGAGAGTTGGGAACTGTAATTCTTCAAGATTACATCTTCCTTGGGGAATTCCACAAGGGTCAATGTTGGCGCCGTTGCCGTTTTCTCTCTATATGCTACCTTTGGGGGCTATAAAGTATCATTCCACTGCTATGCACCCGTGAGAGAGTCAAACCCAGATTCCATAAAGGTGTTAGTAGCTTGTTTACAGGAGGTAAAGGCCTGGATGGCTGCTAATTTTTTGTTGCTTAATGAAAATAAAACTGAGGTTATTGTTTTTGGCCCTAAGAATCAAGAAGTGACTCAGTGTTTAAATTCAACGCACCTGGCTGGCTTTATGAAAACCCATGTGAAAGACTTGGGCTTCGTTCTGGATAGTGAATTAAAGATGGACAGGCAAATAAACACAGTGGTGAGATCTTGTTTTTTTCATTTACGTCTATTAGCGAAGTTTTCACTCGAATGGACTACTGTAACTCCCTTTATTTTGGAGTTGATTGTGGTGCACTGGGGCGCCTACAGAGAATCCAGAACGCAGCGGCGAGAATGATTAAGTCTGCAAAAAAACATGACTCAGTCACTCCATTACTTGCGTCACTAAATTGGCTGCCGGTACGGCTTAAAATAATTTATAGGATTCTTATTTTCATTTTTATGGCCCTTCACAATTTAGCCCCTGGGTCAAGTATGATATCAGTTTATATGAACCTCTGAGGTCCGAAAATCAACACCTCCTTTGTGTTACTAGGACAAAATACAAACACAGGGGAGATAGAGCCTTTTCGCGAGCTGGTCCAAAACTGTGGAATGACCTCCCTCATAGTATTAGATCCATTAACTCACTACCGTGTTAAAAGCACATCTTTTAAAGACTAATGAGGAGTTGTTGTGATGCAGGTTTAGTTATTTTAAACTGTGTCCATGTTGTTATGTGATTTGTGTTGTTATTTGTGACTATGCTTGTTTTTATGTCATTTTATTGTGATATTGTGAAGCACTTTGGGCAACCTGGTCTTGCATTAAACTGTGCTATATAAATAAATAAACAAACACACACTCACTCACACACAGATGATGTCAGTCTTACCTGCATGAGCATGTAGTAAATGCCTGCCAGACCATGAGCTGCTCCCACATACTGTTTCTTATGCCACTCGTACAGCAGCGGGCAGCGCTCGGCTTTCTTCTCCTCTTTAGACAAGTTCTTCCCTGACTCCAGAACAGCAGTCACCACCTGGGAAAAAGAGAGAGCGCACTGGGGTCAGATAATGGTCTTGTTATGGATCAAAGTGTCGGTCACTTTCCAGTAATCAGCAGGTTTATTTGCAGCGGTTCAACAAGGGTTAAAGAACTGATTAAAACATGCTGTCAGCAAATACAAAGTAAAAGTGTGTTTTTCTGTGAAAAATCACAGAACTATTAGAAAGGCTGCAAATGTCACATTTATGCCAGCAACGAGTATCATTAGGAGAAACCATGTATCCAGGAAAACCATGAACTGCTGCATGGAAAAGAATCGTGCATGGATTCTTCAATTCTCCTTCATTTTATACCACCTTTATTAGAAGTACTGTCCAATGTATTGTATGTAATGCATATTTACATGTGTACGGTGTATGTAATGTACATTAACATGAAATTTACTAAAGTTTACAAAAACTTGAATCAAGGATTCAAATCAAAACCTAAATCACAAAACCAGACAAAAAAATCAATAAAATAAAATAACCCCCAAAAAACAAAGCTGCAAAAACCCTAAAAGCAAAAGATTAAAGGCCGTTCACACCAAGCACAATAACTATAAAGATATAGTTCTAAAACTCGAGGAAGTGTTATTATGGATTATGGACTCAATGTATTTTAGTATCTTAATGCTGGATTAGTTTCAGCTTTTGTCTTCTCCAGATGTTAACTGATGGACTGGAGTGCTGTGGATTACTTGTGGATTATTGTGATGTTTTTATCAGCTGTTTGGACTCTCATTCTGACGGCACCCATTCACTGCAGAGCATCCATTGCTGAGACACTGATGCAATGCTACATTTATCTTTTAACAGCCCTCCGATGTCTGTACAAATCACATAAACCTTTCATCTCAACCACCTCAAAGCCAGAGTTATATTTTCACCAAAACATTCAGAAATAGTCAGTGACTGATTCTCAAAAGCAAATACTCCTATTGAAGTAAATGAAGAATAATTGCTTCAGATCAGGGCTGTCAAAGAAACAACAAGCTGCAGATGGTGGAGATGTTGCCTGCTGAGATGAAGACTGGAGGTCACAGGAGCATCTGAAGCTATCTGTTTTCAGATGCAGTCAACTGTAAAAACCACTGCAGACAACAAAAAGACTATTACTGTATGTGTCTTCTGGAGTTAAGATGCATTTACTCTGCTATAAAGACAGGTGCTACTCACAAAATCAAGTTATTGTGCATCTTTGTGTCTAAATATAATAAAAAATATGTATTAGGTAGGTTTTTGTAAAATCAAGTTTAGTAATCAAAAGCCAAGAAGTTATAAGCCATATCTGAGTCCTGGTCTCAGTCATCTCTGTATGCTGGGATGGCTTCTGCTCGAAATATACCCCGAGACGGATATGAGGAGGAGAATGTGTGTACTGTATTATTTCAGCACAGATTTCACAGATCCAGACACGGAAACAGAGCTGATCACGCCACAGACTCCTTTAATAACCATAAATCCTGCTCGTGCCAGACTCAAGTCAGAGGCAGCTTTAATGTTTCATCATTACTGTGGCACACAGATGCATTACTCTCTTCATCTCGCTCCTCTCGTCTGCCCACATACACTGAGAAACTGGACACCGGCCAGAGAATGAAGACTATAATGCATGACGTACAGTAAAGAGGATGAATGCATCTGCTGCAGACACACACACACACACACACACTCCAGAGATGTGAGCAATCAGAGGAACACCAGCAGTTTTATCAATGGATGCATTTGTAATGTATTTTTATCAATGCAAGTTTTACTGGTTATTATACTTCATGTTAGGGATATTAACAAAAAATAATATCTCAATATTTTCTGGGACTTTATCGATAACAATAATTAGACGATATTTTGCTAGGGTCTCTTAAGCCATAAAAACCCCAAAGATCATGCATGATTCTATGCAGACGCTACAGTGTGTTATTGTGCTTGTATCTTAAGGACTGCCAAAGACAGCTGACTCCTAAAGTTTTTAATATTCTTCATAATTTGTGTGCTGGTCAGTTCACACTGATAGAAATTAATCTTTTCCAATAAGTTTAAACTGATTTTTACATTTTATGGGCATTGTTACCTTTATAAAGCCATTTCTTCTTAAAGTGTCCGTTATCTTTTGAGTCAAATTGTTACATTTAATCAGTGAATTAGAATGATAAGACATCTGGGCTGTTACAAAGCAAATGAAAGTTACAAATGCATAAATAATGTTTTGATATATTAAACAAAATGTGGAATACTGATATTTGAAATTATTTAAATAATAAAAGCTACTTTAAATGTGAAATTAAAACCACCGGTAGGTGGCAGCGAGTCACTGTTAATAAGTGAGTCACTGTGACTGAACCGAATCGTTTAAACGCTTGATTCATTCAGGAACGAATCACTATCATGTTGCTCAGAGACGCAGAACAGAGCTGTGTTTGGAATGATTTTGTTGTCGAAATAGAGCAAAAACAGGCAATATGGTGTCTAAAACGTAAGTCTCTTATTAGCTAACTTCTTGTTTATTGAACTGTTGTAAAAAATCAATATCACATTTGTAATCACGGTAATTTTTGGAGAAAAACGGCAATCTTCGTATGAAATTGATTAACTATATGAAGTGGTATAAATAAATACTTTTTCTGCCATCATGTCTTGAATTTGCGATCGTTCTAAATGCATTTTAATAGACTGAATCATGCAGTGAAAGAACGCCCGCGCACTAGTCTAGACTTCACGTAATGCGAGCGTGCGCTCTGTAGGGGTGATTTGAATGGTTTTTGCAAAATACTCGATAATGTCAAATCCATATCGTTAAAACAACAATTCTGATATTACTACAGATTGCACACCCCTACTTCACGTGCATGTATGAATACAGACAGATGTTGACATTGACCTTGATGATGGTGTTGTTGTCCACCGCGTCCGGCCCGATCTCTGCGTTCACATACAGCAGAGCGAAGAGGTATCCGGCTCGACCGTACAGAAGCTCATCAGGAACGTCGGAGTCTGGACTGAGCACTGAGCGCTGGAGCTGGAGCAATCTGAACACCAGAGGAAACATGCATTATAATCTCTTTGTACAATACTGAAAAATAGCTTGCCAAACACTTTGTACATCATGCGTGTTAAAATGCAAGTTTCCAGATGTTGCTACAATAGGACCTTACAAATAATGGAAATTATCTCAATATCTAGATTAGATTTTTTTTTTATTTTGACATTGGAATATTTTCATAAATTTCAGACAGTGTCTGCATCATACATTTTCAGACACAAGACTTAAAAAAGAAGAATATGTATTCATTTTATTTAATCTTTTTCAGATTGTATTCATTTAATTTTATTTGTTTTTCAAAAGTATGTAAATATGTACTTTAATTTATATGAAGTATGAAATGGTCAGATGATTTGAGTCAATGATAATGTAATGTAATCCTGATTAAATAAACCATGCTGCTCGAGAAACATTTCTGATTATTATCAATGTTGAAAACTTTTGGTGGAAACTGTGATACATTTTATTTTTCAGGATTCACAGATGAAGAGAAAGTTCAAAAGAACAGCATTTATTTGAAATAGAAATCTTTTGTGACTTTATAAATGTCTTTACTGACACTTTTGATCGATTTAATGCATCCTCGATCAATAAATGTATACATTTATTTAAAACAAAAATATTACTGGACCCAAAATTATCTGGTTTAATCTATTCTAGACATTAAAAATACACACAAATCAGTTTAATATAATTTGAACATCATGTAGCATTTCTCCTTCTGTTTTCCTTTTTCTTTTCAACTCAATCTTGTGTTTGAACAGCACAATGAGTTGAGAGCACAGTAAGGGCAGAGCTGGACGAGGGTTTATAATCAGACTCCCGCTGAGAGCTGCAGTCGATCTATCAGACGAATGAGTTCAGAGAGCACAGCACGCCGCCGCTGAATAACACACACGCTCCCCACAGACGCATGAGAGCCAGAGCGTCTCACTACAACACACACAGAAACACCTCAGAGGACCAGAGCTCAGCTCCAGCTCTTCAATCAAATCAGAGTCTGTTCTCCTCACCAGTGCACGACAAACTAGTGCCTTCGGGTTCCTCAGTGGCCGATGGCAATTTCTAGAAATAATAGTGGCTAATATAATACAATTTACTGACAGCAAATCCAATGTAGACAATGATTTTTAGAGCTGTCAGTTTAATGCATTAATTAAAGTGCCCTTATTATGGATTTTTGACCTTTCATGCAGTGTGCAACACAGCTCTAAGTGAATGAAAACATCCTGCACAGTTTTAAATCTGAAAGTGCACCGTGTATAAAGTTATTGTCTCTCAAAAGAAAGAGTCGACTCTGAATCACTTAAACGAGTCCCGCAGACCCTGGGAAAACTTGAAGCTTGCATGCATGTCAACTTGTTGTTGGAGACTCCCAAAACCGAAATATGAACCTTTCATAACCCATAATAGGGTTTATTTTTATTAATATTTTTGTAAATACCTAGGGCAGTTTAGCAATTAATTTTTTTTATCTAATTAATCACAAATTAATCACACATCAATTTGGACTGAGAAATGTCCCCCCAAAAGATCATTTAAAGTCATTATTGTGTTAAACGAGAAAAGCATTAAACAAACAGTACACACAGCAGCTTTAGAAAGAAACATTTTGATCCAACATTGCATGAATAATGATAATAAATGGGCATTAATTTTGTTTTAATGAATATTGAAATATGAAAAGATTTTTAAAAAATGAAATAAATGATACTCTAAATATGAAACTAAAAGCACCAGTAGGTGGCAGCAAGTCTCTGTCTTTATAAATGAGCCATTGAATTATTCACTCACTCGATTTATTGATTATTGACTGTTGATTCATTCAGTAACGAATCACAGCTGTGTTTTGATCAGAGACGCTCAACAGTTCTGCTGTGGCTTTGATTAGAACTATTTTCTATTTTTTTAACACATTTCCTTGTTGTATAAATCAGGATCACATTATCAATGGTGCAGATATTGGTTAAAAGCAGTACTCTAGCTGGTGTGATATTGCTAAACTATATCATATAATAGAAATATAAGAGTGTGATTCTTTTGCACTCATATCTTGAATTTTAGGCTCATATAACTGCATTCTAATAGACTTCATCACGCAGTCAGTCGTCCTGCATCAGGATCATCAGACACTGCATCAATGTAAGTAATAAGTAATCTCACCAAATTAACATGCTAAATCAACAGCCCTATAAATAACAAGTTAAAATTAACACATTTAATCATGCCCCCTGACTGTAATAGTGCATTTTCCAACCATTGGGTTAATTTAAGTTTTGTGCACTACTTTATTTTGCAAAACCACAGCTAGCTTTCCCAAACACACTTCCAGAGAACAGGCAGTGGAAGCAAGCAGAGAAAGCCAAAGAGACAAACAGAGAGTTAGAAATGCTCCTTACTTCGTGAGGCACTCCTGGGACTCGGTCTGGTTCTTTAAGTGGTGGTGAACGACTGCGCCTACAGCTAGAGGCCCGGCGTCTCCGCACAAGAAGCTGACGCGCCGCCCGTTCAGGTTCCTCAGCGCGCGTTTGACGTAATCCAGAGCCCGCTGCAGATGCGAGGCCTCCTGCGTCACTCGATACAGCTGCAGGTACAGCAGGGCTATGCCTGCCGAGGACAATCACCTTACAATGCATTGGGACTCTACTACTGTACAGCATATTCAAAACATGCAACAAATTCAACTTTAATATTTATTATTTTCCATTTATTTCATATTGGATTAGCAATTTTCTTGGCATATTTGGAAAATTTTCTATAAATTAACGTGTGTGTGTGTGTGTGTGTGTATTAGTGCTGTTAAACAATTAATCGCATCCAAAATAAAAGTTTTTGTTTACATAATATATGTGTGAGTACTGTGTATATTTATTATGTATATATAAATACACATGCATGCATGTATATATTTAAGAAAAATATGTTGTTTATATATTAAATATTTATATATTATATAAATTATATGAATATAAATATATACATGTAAATATTTTCAAAATAAATGCTGTATGTGTGTGTATTTATATATATGTAATAAATATACACAGTACACACGCACTTAATATATATATATATATACACACACACACACACACAAAATGTTGGTTTGTAGTTAATTAAAATATATTTCCAAGGGTTTAATAGATGAGAGCTTGACAAATGCAGTGAATAATAAAATTTGAGCATTTAAAAAAATGTTTTCTTATCTTCCTTATATGCTGTATGGTCCAAATTACATTACTTTCTTTAAGAATTCAAAGGAATGTTCATTTTTTAACAGGGGAAAACCAGGCAGCAACAGCATTGCATGCTGTGACATTATACACACAAAAATAATAGCACACTGATTTATATTCTATTCTGCAAAAGCTGCAAATAAAGTCCACGAAGTTCATCATATTAACTGTTTGGTATTCACCTGTCCAGCCTGTGTAGGTGGAAAAATCATGTGGATCTGCAGTCTTCAGGCCCTCCTCCATCTGTTGGAGAAGATCTGTGATCTTGCTTTGCACCTTCTTCTGAAAGGCGTCACTGATCTATTTTCAGGGAAGGGGAAAAAAAGAGTTTGTAAGTAAGCTTCCAAGCTTCATTTGACAAATAGTTGTTTTATTAATGAATTCACAAAGAGACACTGGCACTGAATAGCGTACAGCGCTGTGTTCAAAAATGTTGCGGACCAAATACAGAGCCCTGCGGAATCTCCATTATAAAATTCAAAATATATGCATATCGAATCCATTCTCAAAATTGATTTGATTTAAAAAGATATGCATATGCATACCTACTGCATCACAGACACACTTCTAACCTTTAAAAGTGAACTGTACTTCAGAGACTTCTTGGCCCTGCAATGCAACATCTCAGTTCAGCCTTCAGGAACTACTCGGAGAACCACTGATAATATTACACAGAGTCATTACACAAATATTTGCAAACGTTTGACAAAGTCACAGAGAGACTAGCTAATCGTATACCGAATCAACTGTCACCTGTGATTTGCTGACAATGGTACAAAGAGCAATGTGGCACCCCGGGATCCTGGTGCTCAGCCTGATACAAAGAGCACATCTGAACACAGAAGAAAAAGTTCCTTTTTATTCAGACTGTTTACTGCCACAGGGGAAAATTCATAATGTCTATTGCTATTTCTGAAGGTCTGAGTTCAATAGCTTAGGAACCTTGGGCACGGTAGAGTGAAGGTGGATCGAATCCAGAGTTATTTTCTCCTGCAGCAGTGAGTCTGTGAGGCGAATCCTAATGAGGAGCAAACCTCATCTATCACAAGCAACCCTGACAAAGACACTGACATACACAATCTTAAAATAAGTAGTAAGGAGTAATTGTGGGTAAAATAATCCACTAGGGGCAGATATTTAAGCTCACATCTATATTTTGCCTACACTGCAAAAAGCCGATAATAAAATGCTTTAGTCAGATGATAATGCTCTATAGTAATTTATATAAGAATAGTCTTAAAATTAAATTGGGGACATTTGGAAAATAGAGTTTAAAACCATGATGTGTGTCATTTCACATGTAATGTAAGTAAACATTTTATATAATTTACAAATTATTTAAATCATAAATAATTCATAAAAAGAAAATCATAAAAAAATAAATAAAAATATATAATATTTCTATGATATTTTTTACTTTTAAAAAAATGTGTCGAATAAAAATTATGCCAGAATGGAAAACAGGGTTGCAAATTTTGCCTAAAATAAGGTATCAGGTCAGTGGGGACCAGTGTAATTTTAGTTTTCTAAAATTAAAATTAAAAACATTAAAAAAAAATAAAAAATAGTTTTTGAAATCAAATAAACATTAACTAAAATATATATATATATA
>NW_015643188.1:300024-302633 GCF_001515625.1 Sinocyclocheilus rhinocerous | reverse complement strand
ACAAAAAAAAAATATATATATAATAATAATAATAAAATAAATAATATATATATATATATATATATATATATATATTACAGTATTTCAGTGATACTGACCTGTTTTGAACAAAATAGGTAAACATTGGAAAAAAGTCCAAATTATGTTACTTTCACAATTTATACTAGAATTGTCCTAAGAATATGTGATGCAAAAGGTGCCAGCATGATGCTCGGGTGTTCTGGGTGGTTGTCAGGATGTTGCTTTATGGTTGCTAAAGTGTTCTGTGTGGTTTCTAGTTTGTTGCAGTGCACCTGTTAAGATGTCCTGGCTCTAATACAACAAAAACTGGGAAAAGCAAAAAATAATCAATACTCTTGAAAATAATCAGGAGTACTGCAATGGAGAAATTCTGATGCGTTGACTTTGCTGAGCATAGAGCCCTGCTGCTGCCTGAACCGAATCAAATAATGAAGGTGTATTTCTGCAGAGATCCACAGCACAGGAGTGACTGACAGCTGAGGGGACGGAAACAAGAGACCACTGCTGGGAATACAGAGAGAAAATCAGCACAAACCTCCCGATCTTTCCTCCACCACGCAGAAATCAGAGAGGTCGACATAGAGATGGTGTCTGATATCTAAAGGACTCCTCAGAGAATAATTACAACTGCTACAGTACAAATTATTAGCTATAACCTTAACAAAAATACTCTGATAGGTGTATCAGTCTGATAACCTGATACACTGCATGTGCTGAATGATCGCCATATTCATGTACTACGGCTCTCCAGTGCAGTTCAAAGAATAGTGTGGTACTTTCACTGTGAATGTCCAAATAACCATAGCAACCACAGCTTTTGATCAAAATTAGACCATGCACAAAAAAATTAAAATTGTGCTGCACATTTTGAGACATTGCCGTTTGAGTCAAATCTTTATGGAAGCCTGTTTCTGCCATGGAATAGAATAGAATAGAATATTGCAATTCAGATTTTTTTCCTCAGAACTGCAAGAACTAAACAGAAATGTAACTTTTTTCTTGCAATTTTGAGTTTATATCTAGCAATTCTGACTTTTTTCTTGCAATTCTGAGTGACATTATACACACAAAAATAATAGCACACTGATTTATATTCTATTCTGCAAAAGCTGCAAATAAAGTCCACGAAGTTCATCATATTAACTGTTTGGTATTCACCTGTCCAGCCTGTGTAGGTGGAAAAATCATGTGGATCTGCAGTCTTCAGGCCCTCCTCCATCTGTTGGAGAAGATCTGTGATCTTGCTTTGCACCTTCTTCTGAAAGGCGTCACTGATCTATTTTCAGGGAAGGGGAAAAAAAGAGTTTGTAAGTAAGCTTCCAAGCTTCATTTGACAAATAGTTGTTTTATTAATGAATTCACAAAGAGACACTGGCACTGAATAGCGTACAGCGCTGTGTTCAAAAATGTTGCGGACCAAATACAGAGCCCTGCGGAATCTCCATTATAAAATTCAAAATATATGCATATCGAATCCATTCTCAAAATTGATTTGATTTAAAAAGATATGCATATGCATACCTACTGCATCACAGACACACTTCTAACCTTTAAAAGTGAACTGTACTTCAGAGACTTCTTGGCCCTGCAATGCAACATCTCAGTTCAGCCTTCAGGAACTACTCGGAGAACCACTGATAATATTACACAGAGTCATTACACAAATATTTGCAAACGTTTGACAAAGTCACAGAGAGACTAGCTAATCGTATACCGAATCAACTGTCACCTGTGATTTGCTGACAATGGTACAAAGAGCAATGTGGCACCCCGGGATCCTGGTGCTCAGCCTGATACAAAGAGCACATCTGAACACAGAAGAAAAAGTTCCTTTTTATTCAGACTGTTTACTGCCACAGGGGAAAATTCATAATGTCTATTGCTATTTCTGAAGGTCTGAGTTCAATAGCTTAGGAACCTTGGGCACGGTAGAGTGAAGGTGGATCGAATCCAGAGTTATTTTCTCCTGCAGCAGTGAGTCTGTGAGGCGAATCCTAATGAGGAGCAAACCTCATCTATCACAAGCAACCCTGACAAAGACACTGACATACACAATCTTAAAATAAGTAGTAAGGAGTAATTGTGGGTAAAATAATCCACTAGGGGCAGATATTTAAGCTCACATCTATATTTTGCCTACACTGCAAAAAGCCGATAATAAAATGCTTTAGTCAGATGATAATGCTCTATAGTAATTTATATAAGAATAGTCTTAAAATTAAATTGGGGACATTTGGAAAATAGAGTTTAAAACCATGATGTGTGTCATTTCACATGTAATGTAAGTAAACATTTTATATAATTTACAAATTATTTAAATCATAAATAATTCATAAAAAGAAAATCATAAAAAAATAAATAAAAATATATAATATTTCTATGATATTTTTTACTTTTAAAAAAATGTGTCGAATAAAAATTATGCCAGAATGGAAAACAGGGTTGCAAATTTTGCCTAAAATAAGGTATCAGGTCAGTGGGGACCAGTGTAATTTTAGTTTTCTAAAATTAAAATTAAAAACATTAAAAAAAAATAAAAAATAGTTTTTGAAATCAAATAAACATTAACTAAAATATATATATATATA
>NW_015643188.1:297126-299992 GCF_001515625.1 Sinocyclocheilus rhinocerous | reverse complement strand
ACAAAAAAAAAATATATATATAATAATAATAATAAAATAAATAATATATATATATATATATATATATATATATATTACAGTATTTCAGTGATACTGACCTGTTTTGAACAAAATAGGTAAACATTGGAAAAAAGTCCAAATTATGTTACTTTCACAATTTATACTAGAATTGTCCTAAGAATATGTGATGCAAAAGGTGCCAGCATGATGCTCGGGTGTTCTGGGTGGTTGTCAGGATGTTGCTTTATGGTTGCTAAAGTGTTCTGTGTGGTTTCTAGTTTGTTGCAGTGCACCTGTTAAGATGTCCTGGCTCTAATACAACAAAAACTGGGAAAAGCAAAAAATAATCAATACTCTTGAAAATAATCAGGAGTACTGCAATGGAGAAATTCTGATGCGTTGACTTTGCTGAGCATAGAGCCCTGCTGCTGCCTGAACCGAATCAAATAATGAAGGTGTATTTCTGCAGAGATCCACAGCACAGGAGTGACTGACAGCTGAGGGGACGGAAACAAGAGACCACTGCTGGGAATACAGAGAGAAAATCAGCACAAACCTCCCGATCTTTCCTCCACCACGCAGAAATCAGAGAGGTCGACATAGAGATGGTGTCTGATATCTAAAGGACTCCTCAGAGAATAATTACAACTGCTACAGTACAAATTATTAGCTATAACCTTAACAAAAATACTCTGATAGGTGTATCAGTCTGATAACCTGATACACTGCATGTGCTGAATGATCGCCATATTCATGTACTACGGCTCTCCAGTGCAGTTCAAAGAATAGTGTGGTACTTTCACTGTGAATGTCCAAATAACCATAGCAACCACAGCTTTTGATCAAAATTAGACCATGCACAAAAAAATTAAAATTGTGCTGCACATTTTGAGACATTGCCGTTTGAGTCAAATCTTTATGGAAGCCTGTTTCTGCCATGGAATAGAATAGAATAGAATATTGCAATTCAGATTTTTTTCCTCAGAACTGCAAGAACTAAACAGAAATGTAACTTTTTTCTTGCAATTTTGAGTTTATATCTAGCAATTCTGACTTTTTTCTTGCAATTCTGAGTTTACATCTCACAAATCAGAGTTGTTTTTCTTTGAATTCTGAGTTTATATCTTGCAATTCTGAGAATTGTGTGAAACAATAGTTAAAATTGTGCGATAAAATGTGACATTTACCTACTTTTTTTTTTTTATTCGGTGGCTGCAAAAAGCCTCCATGAATCATAAACGAACATAAAAGCAAATGTTCGCCTGTGCAAACGTCACCAGTGTGATGCTAGGGTGTTGTCAGGGTGTTGCTAGGGTGTTGTGGGTGGTTGTCAGGGTGTTGTTGGTGGTTGTCAGGGTGTTGTGGGTGGTTGTCAGGGTGTTGCTAGGGTGTTGTGGGTGGTTGTCAGGGTGTTGCTAGGGTGTTGTGGGTGGTTGTCAGGGTGTTGCTAGGGTGTTGTGGGAGTTGTCAGGGTGTTGCTAGGGTGCTAGGATAGGATAAACTTTATTTGTCTCTGAAAGGAAATTTGTCTTGGGCAAAGTGCTACAATGTTGCTCTGACCAAGCTATGACTTTCAGAGGGAAAAAAGAACAAAATTTCCCTGTGATGCACGTCTTATTAAATGAAATGAACTAATGAGTCTGTGAAAGCGTGTTTTCGGATCATTTCATTAAGTGAGAATTAAACGGACACCTGTAACGTTATCTGGGTTAGAATGACTGTTTTTGCTGCTCGAATGGCCAGACCTGAATTATCAAAAAATACGAGTACTGTACTGTACATGCTGAGAATCAGACATCTGCTAACAGCGCATCTGCTGATGAACAACAGCGTGTTTGTAAACAAAGGAGCTAGCGTTAGCATGCTACAAACACGCGTTAAACGCTCAAATAACGCGAGATCACGAACCTTTCCGTCGGCGTCAAGCGGCTCGTTTCCTCCGCTGTGTTCTGCTGGGTCTGAGGACACGGACAGGCTCTGATCCCAGTCCGGGAACGGGTTGATGAAGCTGCGATCCTCCATCTCTGCCTCGGAGCCGGTGACTAGCTTCAGCCGCTTCGACATGCTCTCGCCCATCGCGACGGCGGCCCGCCAGGGACACACTCCAGCAGAAACGCGTTTCGGTTTTGTCGTCTGGACTGAGCTGGTCCTGATGATGATGATGATGCTGGGTGAGGCTACTGATGAAGGTCAGGAGTCACTCTGACACTATTCAGCGCTCTGTCCCTACAGAACACGGGTAGAGACCTTCATTAGGAAAATAATAATAATAATATACTGCATTTATTTGATCAAAAATACAGTAAAAACAGTGAAATATTATTCCAATGTAAAACAGCTGTGTTCTGTGTGAATATCTGTTAAACTGTAATGTATTTCTGTGATGCGCAGCTGTATTTTCAGCATCATTACTCCAGTCTTCAGTGTCACATGATCTTCAGAAATCATTCTAATATGCTGATTTGCTGCTCAAGAAACATTTCTGATTATTATCAATGTTAGAAACAGTTGTGCTGCACAATATTTTTGTGGAAAACATATTCTTTTTTTTTCAGAATTTTTTTGATGAATAAAAATATTTTCCCGCATGTTTATTGTAATCAGTTATTGAAGTGCTTTATCTGATGTGTTTAGTTCATGAATGTGTGCTATCTGATGCTGTGTGTTTAATGACTGTTGTTGTATGTTATATTAATCATCACAGCTGCTAAAGAGGCCAGTTTTGAAGGCATAATGTGACCTTTTATTGAATATTAGCATTTAAAAAATGTATTATTTTAAAATGTATTTGTCTAATTAAATTTTAAACAGAAAAGTAGTGAAATAAACTCAATAAAACAAGGATAACACAAAGTGTAAAAAAAAA
>NW_015643188.1:295795-297107 GCF_001515625.1 Sinocyclocheilus rhinocerous | reverse complement strand
GTTGTGCTGCACAATATTTTTGTGGAAAACATATTCTTTTTTTTTCAGAATTTTTTTGATGAATAAAAATATTTTCCCGCATGTTTATTGTAATCAGTTATTGAAGTGCTTTATCTGATGTGTTTAGTTCATGAATGTGTGCTATCTGATGCTGTGTGTGTTTAATGACTGTTGTATGTTATATTAATCATCACAGCTGCTAAAGAGGCCAGTTTTGAAGGCATAATGTGACCTTTTATTGAATATTAGCATTTAAAAAATGTATTATTTTAAAATGTATTTGTCTAATTAAATTTTAAACAGAAAAGTAGTGAAATAAACTCAATAAAACAAGGATAACACAAAGTGTAAAAAAAAAAAAAAACCTTGTTTCCATTGTGGTCCTTGATGTTAATTTGAACTCGAAACTGTTCTTATTTAATGTAATATATTTAATTAGAGTCCAATTCAAGTGGTTTCTCTGTTAAACCACAATGAAACATATTGTTGTAAAACTAATGTTCACTCAGAAACTGATACATTTCTCAAGCAGTTAAGTTAACACTGAATTAAACAATATTTTCACTCGAAATGTTATTTTCTTGTAAAACGTGCTGCAATAACGTCCTCGAGTGCTACTGTAACTGCACTTTTCCAACTGCTTTCCTGATGAAGAAAATTATCATAAATATTATATGCCACATAAATTACTAACAAAGGAAAATGTGAGGATGCAAAGATCTTAAGACACGATGAAAACATGTTTGCATGTACTTCCATGGTCAAATATTCATATGCCGCATTCAATAAACGCGTGTTAGCTGATGATGATGATGATGAAGATGATGATGCTTCACTAAACAAAAGCAGGTTCTAGCGCTGAACGCGACAGACACACAGCATCTCATTCATGAAGAAACGAGCACTTACATGCTTCCAGTCAGGTCCGGTGCAGAAGCTGTTCATCCAGAAGCGATGGACGCGGTCTGATCAGCGAACGCCGGTCCTTTCCCTTCTCACTTCCGGCGGGTGATGAAGATGAAGATGAAGATGATGATGATGATGGTCTGCGTCTATCTTGAGCACATTTGAGCCACAAGAGGAAACAGATGGCGACCCCGCTCCTTCATGCAGGATTATACAGAAAACAAATCCATAAAGCCCTTCAGTGTCGCACACACACACACATACACACACACACACACGCACACTCACACACACACACACATACGCACACACGCACACTCACACTCACACACACACTCTCACACACACATACACACGCACACTCACACACACACACGCACACACGCACACTCACACACACACACAC
>NW_015643188.1:295204-295463 GCF_001515625.1 Sinocyclocheilus rhinocerous | reverse complement strand
ACACTCACAAACACACACACATCACACACACACACACACACACACTCACATACACACACACACACGCTTTCTCGTCCGCACGGAGCTATTCAGAACCCGCGCTGCAGACTGAGCGACGAGCTAACCTCATACTGCGAGGCTTGGGGGTTTTTGATATTGGCTAAATGTAGGCTATCAAAGCCATATTAAGTTAATTAATTAATTGATTTCGCTCAACATATGATGATAAATGATAATTCCCCTCAAACAGGGTTGATTA
>NW_015643188.1:287993-294824 GCF_001515625.1 Sinocyclocheilus rhinocerous | reverse complement strand
CACACTCACACTCACACACACACACACACACTCACAAACACACACACATCACACACACACACACACACACACTCACATACACACACACACACGCTTTCTCGTCCGCACGGAGCTATTCAGAACCCGCGCTGCAGACTGAGCGACGAGCTAACCTCATACTGCGAGGCTTGGGGGTTTTTGATATTGGCTAAATGTAGGCTATCAAAGCCATATTAAGTTAATTAATTAATTGATTTCGCTCAACATATGATGATAAATGATAATTCCCCTCAAACAGGGTTGATTAAGTGTTGTGTGTGTGCGCGCGACACTGAAGGGCTTTATGGATTTGTGTTCTGTATAATCTTGCATGAAGGAGCGGGGAAAGTGCGGAATGTTCAAAGTAACGCATTTGTGTCGGAGCGGGTTTCTATGGTAACACGTTTCCGCAAAAAGAAAGAAAGAAATGCGCCTAGTATTTCGCAATTCTGACTTTTTGCTCTTAATTCATAGTTTATATCGCGCAATTCTGTTTTTTTTTTTTTTTTTTTTAATTTATGGATGCCCATTTCCAACACGGAATAAAAAAAATAAAAATAAAAAAGTTTAATTGCGACTTTTGTCTAAAAATTCTAATTTATCTTGCAATTCTGAAAAGAAAGAGTTGTGAGACTTTAACTCAGAATTGTGAGATAAAAAGTTTCAATTACCTTTTTTATTCTGTGGCGAAAGAAAAAACTGGAAAAAAAAAGAGAACTCAGAGTTTTAAGGAAAAAAGTCTGTTTATATCTTGCAATTCAGAGAAAAAACATCTAAATTGCGAGATATAACTTGTAATTCTTAGAAGAAAAGTCTGAGTTAAAAAAAAAAAAAGGCTATGGAATAAAAAGTTGCAATTACCTTTTCTCTGTTTTATTATGTGGCAGGAATGGGCTTCCATTTAAACATATATATAAATTAAAAATTGCGCCTTTTATCTCACAATACTGACTTTTTTCGCTTAATTTATAGTTTATATCTCGCAAATCTGTTTTTTTTTTTATGGAGGCCCATTTCCAGCACGGAATATAAAAAAAAATAAAAAGTTAATTGTGACTTTTTGTCTAAAAATTCTAATTTATCTTGCAATTCTGAAAAAAAAAAAAGAGTTGTGAGATCTTAACCCAGAATGGTGAGATTATTTTTTTTATTCTGTGAAAAGAAAGAAAAAAACAGAACTCAGAGTTTTGAGAAAAAAGTCTCTCTTTATATCTTTCAATTCTTAGAAGAAAAGTCTTACATTAAAAAAAAAAAAAAAAAAAAAGGCTATGAGATAAAAACATGTAATTCCTTTTTTAAAAATTATTATTATTATTATTATTATTATTATTATTATTTGGCAGAAATGGGCTTCCGTAGGTTTCTTGGCTCAATGTAAAACCCGGAGTTCAGTGTGTGATCTGATGAGGCAAATGAAAAGAGTTTGACAATGATTTGTAATAACTTCTGATAGTCGCTGGGTGACTGAGGATGTGTGTATGAGATGGACATATGCTTGGCTGCTGGAAGCCCTCTCTCTCATCATCACATCAGCATCACTGCAGCAGCGCACACGTGGAGAACTGTACAACACTCCTGTCAAACATCACAAGAAACGCTCGGGATCGAAGGAAGCTCCACTCTCAGAACTCTTAACTGTACAGTATCTACACATTATTACAATATGCTGAATTCTGATATCAATTATACAACATCCAACGCACTTTTAGAAGAAAACAAAAAGAGATATTAAATAACAAAGAAAGTTGAAGTAGAGTATTCTAACATAACATTTCTTTATTTTAAGTATAAACGCAAAAGACTGAACTATTATTCCCAGGATTAAACAGGACTGCTGTCTCTTCGGTGTTTTCTCAGACTGCATATATGATCGGATGCTGCAGTGAAACCCATCCAGCATCTTAATCATTCATGTGAAACTGCACAATGCACAACTCAGATGCATTCAATATGAAGCGTCTGCGGCGCAGCAGAATGCAGAGGTTTGAAAGGCAACAGCGCCACCTGCTGGAGAAATACAAGCTATTTATCTCCATCTATATCTGCCTGCGTTCCTCAGGCAGCCTCTTCCAGAGAGAAACCACACAAAGCTTGACGACTGAATCACAAGAGCACCCAAAATCAGTTCCTGCACACTCGTGCATCTCCTCCTGGTCAGCAGCTTCCATATTTCCTCACACAGAAGAACTGCACATGCTTCAAGGCTAAAAAGACATTTCTTGCACGATGGAGAAAAAGAAATGAAGGAAACAGCGAGAGAGGAGATATAGTATATGATTCATCAGCCGATTTCCCCATGTCTTCATTGCTGAACAGAAATCAGAGTCTGGTCTTAAGAGATTTAGAGCTGTAAAACCAGTTCCACTGCCTCACAGCTCTCTCTCAGCTCAAAGTCCCATCAGCCGAGGCTTAGAAATCAACCCGTGTCAATGTAACTGAGTGAGAAAGAGCGAAAATCAAAAGCATTTCCGCCTCAGAGCTGAAAAAAGTGACACTGAGAGATGAAATCACACTCGCAATAATGAAGAAATCACATTGTGAGATATAAAGACTCAAATATGAGAAGCAGTGACTGTTACATTTACAGACATAAAGTTACAATTTCATGAAAAAGTCACAGTGCGAGAGAGGGTTAAAATGACTACAAAATAATGTTGCATTGTACAATATAGTTGCAACTACAAGAAATAAAGTCAATAAAGTTACAATTTCATGAAAAAGTCACAGTGCGAGAGAGGGTTGAAATGACTACAAAATAATGTTGCATTGTACAATATAGTTGCAACTACAAGAAATAAAGTCAGTTACCAGAAATAAGGTTGCAATTGTGAAAAAAAAAAACTCACTTTGTGAGATAAAGTCTCAGAAATGAGAGATAGTGGCATTGTTGTCGAGGTCATGAGAAAAGTCACATTGTAAGATATAAAGTCACAATTATGAGAAATAAGGTTGTAATTATGAAAATAAGCTGAGATATATGGTGACTTCAGTCGTATTGTGAGATGTAAAGTTGCAATACGGACAAATAAAGCTGCAATTTTTACAATTCACATTGAGAGATATAAAGACCTAATCAAGAGAAATAAGATCGTAGTTATGAGAAATAAAGTCAAATTATGACAAAGTTGCAATTAAATCACTGAGAAATACAATAGTCGCGTTGTAAGATTGTAAGTTGTAATTATGAGAAATAAGGTTAAAGTTACAAAAAAAAACACATTGTAAGATATTGAAATTTATGAGAAATAAAGTCACAATCATGAAATATATTCAGAATTGTGAATTCTAAAGTTTTCATACCTTTTTATTGTTGTATGAATATGAGCTGTGTATGCATATCTGTGAGAAGCAGCATGAACTCATTACACACTGATCTGAGGAACTGATCGCTCTCACTGAACAACTCAAGATAAATACAAATATAGTTCATAAAAATGATTAGCACTATTATTGTGGTTTTAAAATAAATACTTTTCTTTCTATTTATCAGCTCTATTGTAATTCAAATGATGATTGTTCTTGATTAACTGAACAGTAATTCTGGAGAAAGCCACACAACTTCATGTGTACACATGATATATTTTGGATCATTGCTCAGATACATTGCAGTTATTCACCAGCATTTTTATAAAATGTGTTCATGTCCTCAAATACAACATGTAAATAAAATACAAACATATTGTGCACTGATATATCATGGATTCATTACAAACACTGCCAAACCTAACATGAGCTGGACCGGACTGATAAAACAGGACCATTTTTAATATTTTGCATGAACAAATCCAGGCGAGCAATAAAACAAGAAGTCGCGTGTAAAAGTTGAAAGTGTTTTTATTGACACCCATCTCTACTCCGCTATGTTAGAAAGCAACACGATCTTCACTCTGCTATGATCCTATCATCTGTACACGCTAGAAAAGAGTCGAGACATGAGGCTTTAGTGACCCACGCAGCCCACATCGGCCACCAGCTTCACTCTTTATGTTTGTTTTTCTTCTATTTTTTTTTTTGTGTAAAAGAAACCGTACAAGGCATTTCTATACAGCTGAGGAGGCATTAAAACACAGTAAGACATCAGTAAAGCACTTGTAATTCATACAGAACACGAAAAGAACAGAAACAAACCAAACACTGCTTTAAAGGAGGAATATACTGTGTGGACAATAATACAGTAACACCCACATCAAATCTCATTTCAGCATTTCAAAACAAACTCAAATATATACACTGAGGTATAAACACATTGGTCTTCAGAGGAGGTATTTTTCTCACGACTTTCTGACCTTTTAAAACCTACTGAAATTAAATCTTTTTATTATACATACTATATATATATATATATATATTTTTTTTTTAAAAGCAAGTGATGCAAACATTAGAAATAAGCCCCATGCAGTGCATCATTCTAAGTGGAGTTAAAAAACAAAACCGAGTCAAACTCAGGCACCAAATGAAACGATAAAGCGTTCCTCTACCGTCCAATCAGCAGCACGCAGCGTCCCAGTGAAATGCATCATGGGAAGCTCGTCAGCTGCCCTTAAACCACCCAGAATTCTCCAAACGTAGTTTTCACAGTGTCCGTATAATAATAGCATAGCGGTGTAATTAATCTCTAGTAACAGCATGGAGAGAGTGATGCGTTTGCATAAATGAGTGAAAGACCCGTGTGTTTCATGCCACTGCTTTAAAAATCACCTTCAGCTAATTTATGCAAATACTCTGCACTAGTAACATTCACGCCTGTCACCACGTGCTTTCGTTAATCAGTCCATCTGACGCGGTCTGACGTGTTTGTGCATTACAGTGCAAAGCTGCATAAGCTGAATTATTAATGAAAAGCCGGCGCTGGAGGAGTCTGGGTCATGTAAGGGCTTTCTGCTGGAAATATGGATTCAAGTCTCCTCGAGGAGCATCGTGTGCTTTACTGAGAACGCATCCGCTCGAGCTGCTGATTCTGAGACGGAAAGCCATCCTCATGTCGTTCCAAACCACGCCGACTCCTGCGGTTCACCATAGAATGCAAAAAGAGACGTTTTGATGAATGTTCTAGCTGCTCTTTTCTGTGCAGCTGCAGTGAATGCTGAAACTGGATCAACTGAATCAGAGATGATTCAGCTTCACAAAATCACAAGCTAGTGCTTCTGTTGATGTCCAGTGCTGCAAAATATCCAGTCTTGCAGGCTAGTTCTTTCTGAAGCTTGAAAGATTCAATCCTGATCACTGTTATGTTAGTGTCATATCATGTTTTATATTTTCTCATTTTAATTTTAGTTAAGGTTTTAGTCATTTAAGTTGTGTGTTTTTCCATTATTAGTTTTTGTTGTTTTTAAATGTCTTTATTTTTATCAAGTTAAAGTCAATGAAAGTGAGGAGTATTACTTTGGAAACTAGCTGAAAATAAAGTTTAAGTTTTTATATTTTATGTCAGGTAACATTTATTGCATTTTTTTTAAGTTCTAGTGAACTGGTGATCTGGATTTATTTTAGCTGCGTGTAAAAGAGCGACCGATCTCATTCCCCAAACTCATCTCACAGGTTTGGAACGGCGTGAGAATGAATAAACGATCATTTTCATTCCTGAAGAAGCGACATCCGCTCGATCCGTAACCCTCCTCTGACAGCACTGAACACTTTCTCCTTCCAGAACTGTACACGGCACACAGTCAGCAGCCTGACTAACATTATACACATTTATATACATCTACACATTATCTACAGACACTACGTCCCACGCACGCATTAAAAAGTACTTCATTCAGGAACTGTGCATTTGTACGTATGGAACAGCATCAATAATCAATCATAAGCTTCCCTCAAACGAACTGGCTTCACAATACACGGCCAGATCAATCAGCTTTAGAGGAAACGATCCGCATCTGTATGGATGTTTGACCAGCAGAAGAGCCACCAACACGACAGGACTGACCTTCACTGAGAGGAATGCTGCAGATTCAGTACAAGTCGGACTAAACTGACAGCATTTGTGGCTGAATGTTGGTTTTGACAAAAGAGAGTTTTCTGGGCTCCAGTGAGGTACTCACAGTGGAAGTCAATGGGTTTCAAAAGAGTGTCACAAGACTTAAACATACAAATTAACTGTTTTTTTGTATGAAAAAAAAAATATTGCTTACTAACATTTTCTGTCAAATTTCACAGCATTGTTGTCATAAAGTAACAGCTAGAATCTTAAAATGATCGTTGATGATTTAGCACAATAATTACACTAGCAGTCAAACGTTTTTGGACGGCAAGATTTTTAATGTTTCTTTCTAAATCTTTCTATGTGACTATATTTTAAAATGTAATGTATGCTGAGATCAAAGCTGTATTTCCAGCATCATTACTCCAGTCTTCAGTGTCACATGATCTTCAGAAATCATTCTAATATGCTGATCTGCTGCTCGAGAAACATTTCTGATTATTATCAATGTTGAAAACAGCTGAGTAGAATTTGTTCAGGTTTCTTTGATGAATAGAAAGTTCAGAAGAACAGTATTTGTTTGAAATAGAAATCGTTTGAAATCATTATAAATGTCTGTACTGCCCAATTTTAGGTAATAAAAGCATGAACAGCCATCTCTAGAGTTTTATGATTTAGGAAAGGTTTGATTTTTGACGACAGACGAAGTTGATAAAAACTAGAGCCTATTACAGAAGAAATGTGTTTGTCAAGGTTTAAAGGAACACTCCACTATTTTTTGAAAATAGGCTAATTTTCCAACTCCCCTAGAGTTAAACAGTTGAGTTTTACTGTTTTCGAATCCATTCAGCTGATCTCCGGGTCTGGCGGTAGCACTTTTAGCTGTAGCT
>NW_015643188.1:266531-287773 GCF_001515625.1 Sinocyclocheilus rhinocerous | reverse complement strand
GAGTATAATTTTTTCAGGTTTCTTTGATGAATAGTTAGTTCAGAAGAACAGCATTTATCTGAAATAGAAATCCTTCGTAACATTATAAATGTCTTTATCATCAATTTTGATCAATTTAATGCATCCTTGCTAACTAAAAAGTATTCATTTCTATAATATTTCATAATTGAATAATAAATATATAATGATTTAAATATACTGACTCCAGGTTTTTGAATGGTCGAGTGTATAATGTTACAAAAGCTTTTAATTTCAGATAAATGCTGATCTTTGGATCTTTCTATTCATCAAAGAATCCTGAAAAAAATTTACTTTAGCAGTGTTCAACATTGATAATAATCAGAAATGTTTGTTGAGCAGCAAATCAGCATATTAGAATGATTTCTGAAGATCATGTGACACTGAAGACTGGAGTAATGATGCTGAAAATACAGCTGCGCATCACAGAAATAAATTACAGTTTAACACATATTCACATAGAAAACAGCTGTTTTAAATAGCAGAAATATTTCATAATATTACTGCTTTGCTGTATTTTGGATTTTAAAAATGCAAGCTTGCTGAGCAGAAGAGACTTCTTTCAAAAACATTAAAAATCTTGACTGGTAGTGTAAGCGTTTTTACAAAATGTTTAAATATTTGAAATCCTCCAAAAATTACCTCAATTTCAGTGTGATTCGTAACCATGATTTTTGTTGTTTTTCAAATTTTTCATTTATTTATCTGTTTATATTTAGTTTGTTTTGTGCTAATCAACATTAAAACGCAAATGCTGTGGCCTGAGCTTGACCTGCACTCATCTCTGAATATTCCTTCGACATTCAGGGCCTCTAATCTGACCATAAAGATGACTGAAAAAGCCTCAAACGTACAGATGCACATAAATAAGAATCTCAAGTTGCATGCTTATATAAGCACCAGAAACTGACACCTTGAGAAAATCACGCCGTCTCGTTTCGCTCTTCATTCGCGAGCGGCTATCGGCTCTGATAAAGCACTGCGCGTCACAACCGCTGCTACATGTCTGTACTGGACACACACACACACACAGAGACCGCTCCGACACACTGGTCCCTTAAGACTCGCCCGAAAGACTTTCAAAGCAGTCCTTGATGTTTTGCACATTCTGTTAGAAAAAGTCGCCACAAAATGTTGGAAGCGCCATGGCTTAGTAAATATCCATTTTCTATACGACTGCACCTCGATGCATGTTGAGAACGATCTAGGTGTGTGTTTGGGCAACTTTAGGTAACGCTCCCAACCTTCTCGCAGCTCCAGCTGTACATGAAGAGGTCTGATCGTTGTTTCATCCTCACAGAACGAGAGGCAGAGAGAATGAAGGATGGCACCAGCAGATCAGCGCGCCGTGAGGGTGGGTTGGTTAGTTGGTTCAAAGCAGTGGCACTTTCTGGTAACACCTGGCTTGGAAGGCATGGTTGTTATCGTAGTCATTGTAGCAGAGCAGTAAAAATATAAAGTCGTAAATCTGTATTGCATATGTCGCAGCATGTTCGCCAGGACTGAATGAGGTCATGTCCAGTTGTTTTTGCAAAAACAGAAAACATGTATTTAAAGTCGCGCCGAGCTGAAGAGCTGCAGCGATGAGCGGAAATTAAACACGAGGTCCCACAGAAACAGTCAAACCTCAAACCAAACTCAGATCCACTTATAAATAATAAAAGCATCCGTCTTGCACGTGCATGATGCTCCGTGTGAGAGAGGAGTCCGGCGCGATTCAGACCGAGGCCAAGGATGCGGGAAACGTCAGGGAAAGTGCTGTGTCCTCTCGTGACGATGGGAAAGGAATGCTCTACATCTTGATGCCCTCCTGCTGGCTGAGCTGGGACAGCGTCTTCTTGATGCGCAGGGCTGTGAGACGGGCCGCTCCGCTGGCGTACCAGCACTCCCTCATGATCTTCGCCATCACACGCAGAGCCTGAACACACAACAGCACACGCAACTCATTACACCTCACACACTGCTTCATGCATTCATCACGCACACATTTCACTCTTTCATTCTTGTCCCAAACCCAGACTTTCAATCTTCAACTGTGAAAGTCCACCATATAAATCTGAATTACATTTGTGTTTATCATAGTTATTATAGTTAACTCAAATTAAACGCATGAAAAAAAATTATAAAATACATTCACATTGTGAGATATAATGTTGCATCATGAAAAATAATGAGGTCACAATTACAAAAAGTCATATTGTGAACTATAAAAATGTGCAATTACATGAAATAAGGTTATAATTGTGAAAAAGTCACATTGTAAGATATAAATTCAAAATTATGAGAAATGGTCAAACTGAGATATAATCATAAAAATAGTCATTATTTGAAATATATACATATATAGTTTGCTATTTCAGTTTTATAGAAAATAAAAAACAGCAACTAATGAAAATGTCAAAACAAATAAACTGAATAAAACAAACAAAAAACTCTAAAATGAAAATGGAAAACATAAAAAACAATTCAATATATATATATAAATAAACTATAATAGAATCTATATATGATTATATAAAATTACTTCTTTTTTATTTTTTTATTTAGTGTACTGGAGACAACAGTGTCAGCAAAGAACTTGAAATGAAATATCAGATGCGTGAGGAAAAATAAAAGGTAAGCAGCCAAAAAGTGTAAAAAAAATTTAAAAAAAAAAGTAATTTAATTGTGTGTATTTAAGATAAACAAAATGCTATTAGTGTAATTAACTTTGGCAGGACAAAGAAGTCAGCCTTTTTGTTCCAAAAATCTGACAGATGTAATCTCCATCACTGTCATTCTCACTACCGGACTCTTCAACACAAGACAATACGACACTGGTGCACACGGCTAAAGTCAGATAAAACCTATTCAGCAGTAGCTGAAGGAACACCAGTTTTTATCTAACGAGAAACACATTCACTGAAGTGTGTCCGGACAAATCTCAAGCAGTTCAATTCCTATCTTTAATTCACTACAGCTCCTGGAAGTCTTTTTTCACGCAGTTTCTTGTCAAATCAGTGTTTCGCTTCATGCCATCTGTTTATTGCGCTCTTGGCATTATGTGCACATCATCTCCTAACGACTCGATCAGAAACGCTCTTCTTCAATAAAGTGAAGCTTGCAGGAGCATTTTACTCCGATACGAATCAAACACAGAGCAAAGAGCTAGAGCGCTTACACTCGGCACAGTGTTCGCAGTGTATGAATGCAGAGATCGCAGCTCTATTACTGACTTCATTAATTACTGACACCCACATTCTGCTCTCAGGGTTAAAGACTCCACCGAATGCAAATCAGATCATTTCTGTTTCTGGAGAGACACACAAGCAGCGTTGAGTTCATTTAGCCGGTCACTAAATACTGAAGCTCATCCGCAATACAGCCTTATATTTAGAGGTTATTAACAGCAGAAAGAGACTCTTGTGTGCATCTGTTTGTGGCAGATGAAAATATGAAAGTCATTTAAACTTGCTTGCTTTATGTACTTTGACAGCACTTTTTCACATAAATGTGACTTGCTTGCATCATTTTGGTTGCAGGTGAAAATATGCTTTGCTGAATGTTGGGATGATGTTTAAAACTAAGCAGAATTAAAACTTTGCTTACTTTATGACAATTGAGAAACATCAAACTGAAGAGTTTTTGAACAATCGTGATTTGTTTGCATCAGTTTGGTCGCAGGTGAAATTATACAGTGCTGAACGTTGCAGAAAAGTTGTTTATATGCCACTGAGAAGTACATTTAAAACTTTTCTTTATGTAGTTTATATAAACATCATCTAACAATACTGAAACATTTTTGCACAAATGTGTTTTGTTTGCATCTAGTTGGAGACAAGTGAAAATAGACTACTAAAAGTTGTTTGAATGTTAAATGTTAATAAGTAGAATTAAATCTTTGCTTTATGTACTTTATGACAGCTGACTATTTTAAAGAGTTTGTGGACAAATGGATCTTGTTTGTATCTATTAGGTCGCAGGTGAAAAATACACTGTGCAGAAACACTGTGTGAATGTTGTTTAAACGTTAAGCAGAATTATAACATTGTAACATGTACAAATGTGACTCTTGTTTGCATCTGTTCGGTGGCAGATACAAATATACAGTGATGAATGTTGCAGAAATGTTGTTTGAATGCCATGTAAACTTTGAAGAGTAGAGTTAAAACTTGTTTTATGTACTTCATGACAACTGACTATTTTAAGGAGTTTTTGGACAAATGCATCTGTTTGTTCACCGGTGAAATTGTGCTGTGCCGAACATGGCAGAAATGCAGATTGAATGGTGTTTAACCGTTACAAATAGGGTTGCAAAGGGGTGGAAAATTTCCGGTAAATTTCCAAAAATCCCTGGAATATTCCAAAAAAATACTGGAAAGATTCCAAAATTTCTGGAATAGTTCCGAAATTTACTGGAAATTTTCCACCGTTTTGCAACCCTAGTCACAAATAATCAAAACTTTGATTTCTGTTTTTTGAAAATACGTGAAACTATACATCCTAAACATTACTTAAATGCTGTTTGAATGGTGCTTAGAGCTTTATTATATGTAGAATTAAAACGGCTTGCTTCATGTAGTTTCTGACTCCAGCAGCAGCTCATTAAAGCCTGTATCTGCGGAGACCATCTCCGGTTTTACACCGCCCTGGAGAACAAGACAGTCCCAAAGACACAGATCTCCTCCAAGGCGTCTGCATGTCGAGGCTCACCTGTGAACGAGAGCCGAACGCAGAAACACGGCACGCCAGACAGTATATGTGTCCCTGGAGCACAAAAGCAGTCTTAAGCAGCACAGGTATATTTGTAGCAATAGCCAACAATACATTGTATGGGTCACAATTATAGATTTTTTTTTTATGCCAAAAATCATTAGGATATTAAGTTAAGATCATGTTCCATGAAGATATTTTGTAAATTTCCTACCGTAGATATATAAAAACTTAATTTTTGATTAGTAATATGCATTGCTAAGAACTTCATTTGGACAACTTTAAAGATGATTTTCTCAATATTTTGATTTTTTTGCACCCTCAGATTCCAGATTTTCAAATATTGTCAAATATTGGCCTATCCTAACAAACCATACATCAATGGAAATATTATTTATTCAGCTTTCAGATGATGTATAAATCTCAATTTCAAAAAATTGACCCTTATGGCTGGTTTTGTGCTCCAGGGTCACAGATATCACTGCTACTGCGGCAGAATCACGTGCTACAGACGCAGACACAAAGACGGAGAGTAGCAGCGACACGTCTCTACTTCTCCGAGCGTTTGGCAGCTTTCATACGCTGGAGACGGATTAGATTTCACAGCGGATCTAATCGAATCCAGTCGTGTCACTTCGGCAGTAATAAAGAGGAGCGAGGGTGGATCTGTGAGGCCTGCGGTTTGTCTCAGCGGTCATTACCTCTCCGCAGTGATGCAGTTACACCGAAGGAGAGAGCAGAGCCGTGTGCACCATAATGACATTAACTTCACTGATCTACAGGAGAAATTAAACCTGTTCTCTCCAGAACCAGACGACTTGACCAGAAGAACAAGTGCGCATACATACACTTTCTACTGTCGTCATGGAAGAAGTCATTTTTCTTTTTATATGATATATATACATAATAAATATACACAGTACACATACATATATATTATGTAAGCAAACTTTTATTTTGGATGCGATTAATCGTTTGACAGCACTCTACTGAGGAGATTACAAAGATTTAACACGTGTTTTTGTTTAACTCTGAAATGTGAAATGTGGAGTTATCTGCTTTTGCTATAAAACAAACTTTTAATATATATAAAAAACATGCTTTTAATGAACTTCAATTTTGTAAGTTACCTGCATTTGTTTAAGTTATTATTACTCAATCGCAGTTTGATTGATATTACTAGGAACGCACAATAAAAAAAAAAAACATGATTTCTGAAAATAAATAAAAATGGAGTTATCTGTTTTAGCAAATTAACTCTTCGTATATATATATATATTATTTTTTTTAATTTTTTTTTTATTTTCTTGTCACCTCACAGACCGATACACGCAGAGATTGGGTTATCATTCCTCTGTTTTAAGTTGCGTGTTCTCACCTCACAGCTCTGCCATCTGTTTGGGATGTTGGGCCGTAGTTTCTGTTCGCACACGACTCTCCTCATCTCCTCCACCGACGGGTCGGACTGCACCAGGTCATAGTACGGCAGCTGGTAATCCTCATGAATGCCTGCGCAAAAACATGCTTCAGTTAAGGTACGATGAGTCTAAAGCTCAAAGCAACAGATGATGCTGCTGATCAAAAGAGCAGACAAACTTCACTAAAATACTTGACAAAGAGAATGAAAGAAACACTGGGGAAACATGATGCACATATTTAAAAACCAGTTATTAAAGTAGAGCTAGTTTCATATGAATAATACCTCCAATAGAACATCTGCTGGCAATTTCCCAGAAGACCAGCCCCATGGCATAGATGTCTGCCCTCTTGAAAGACTCAAAGTGCTTCATGTTTATTGAATCGTCAAGCACTTCTGGAGCCATATACCTGTGGAAGGACACAAGTGAATAGAGCGTTATTATTTTTGATCACGATCCAGAGATTTATGCCCCCTATGATCCAAAAACAAGGTCCTTCTGAGGGTTGACTTTATTGTCATTCAGCATTACCAGAACTAAATGCAGTTTCACCAAGGGAAAACCAGTCGGTTTACAGGCATGGAAATAAATCAATATGTGATTAAAACTGAATTAAAAAAAGCACAGAGGCCTGAACTTGTCACATGTCAGTGTTTTGTATTTTGGTTGTATTTAAGGTACACTGCAGAAAATGTCTTAAACATGTAAATGATCTATACTAAAATAGTAGCTTTAGATCATCAATATTATATATTTTTACTTCAAAAACAACTGCATACCAGTGTTATTTCAGTATCATTAAGAACATTTTTATTAGTATTTTGAGTTTTTTTTTTATTTTGACATTTTCTGTTTGGATTTTACTTAAAACTTTACTACTTTTATAGTGTTTTTGTCATGTAATTATCTTTTTTTTTTTTATATGATTATAACACGTTAAATATAAATATTTACATTTTAAATGATAAATGTTGCCTTGGCAACTAGCTGAAATATATATATATTTTTTTTTTTTATTAAAAAAACAATTATAAATATAAGATAAAAGATATATATAAGATAATAACCCCGGTACATGCTCAAGTACACAAATAAAAAATATAAATAAAAAATTATTATTTATTCTATTGAAATGTTTCAAAACTGTCATTAAAATGCTTTTATTATTTATTTGTGGAATATTTTGCTTGTTTTTTTTTCTCTTTTCTTTCTTTCTTTCTTTTTTAAATCACAAGCTTCCAAACAATCACCATCACAAACACAGAACCAGGTCTAAGCAGTCGTCTCTGAGGTGAATGAGATGAGAATCACTGGAAGTACAGGCATTAAAAAACTCATCTGCACACACACAAGTTCAGGAGATTAATCTGGATAAGTGGATAAATCCTGAAATGTCTGCATGCTCTGCCAAAACACTGAGAACAGGAGGACAGCCAGATCTGAGCTGAAGCAGAGCGAGACTGAATCACATCCAGCTCCTCAGAGCCGCAGGAAAGCTCTACTCGAACCGTGTGGAAACACAGGCCATGAACATTAGCAGAGGAGCTCAGAAAGCACCGAGGCTCGTCCAAACACACGTCTGATGGAGCGTTTGAGAGACTAAAGCAATCAAAGCAGGGAGCGCTTTCTCTTTCTTGAACTGATTTATAGACACCTGCTCTAATCTAATAATGCACTCAGCTATGGAGACTTTAGAAGCTGCGTATTAAAACCAGGGTTTCTGCAGGTTTTATGAAAGTGAATTTAAGACATTTCTGAGAGCAATTAAAGAAAATGTAAGGACACAAGACATGAATATGTTCTCTAATGTCTACAAAATGAGTTGCTTTAGCAACACTTCAAAGTTTGAAAATACAACTTCCAATTACTGGTGTTTTAGTATCACTGAGATGCTATTATAGTTTATAATAATTTAGTTTTAATGTTTGCTTTTCACTTTAATTTGAAAAGTTTGTTGTGTATGTTTGTCAGTTTTATTGTTTTTTTTATGTCTATATAGTTTCTATTCATTTTTATTGTAGCTGACGTTGAAGTTTAATGGCTTTTTTTTATTTTAGTTTCTAGTTTCTCAGAAAGCAAGACTTCATATCTTCGTTTTGCTTCTCCAGTAAATCTATTTTAATTTAAGGATGTTTACATATTTGTATTAGAAAACAAAACAAAAATGTAGAGCAATAAATTGCAATGCATGCAACATTTAACGCCCTAAATCTATGAACCGAACACTTTCTGGTCTGATTTAAGGCTTTTTTATGGCCTTAATTTGTGTCCAAATTAAGACATTTTAAGACCCTAAGAAATTTTAAGACTTGTAAATTCACGTTTTGCAGACCGGCAAAAACATCTCCAGCAAATAAAATAAAAATAAATAAAAAGTTAGCACCATATAAATGGGTATTTTGTGTGGGCTAACATGACACAAATGTCACACGTTCTCTTTAACCCTTCACCTGTCAGTCCATCTTTGAACACAGACGTGAAAGTGCACGATCCAAACTTACATTTTTATAATTCATGAACAAAAACATTTTGTAATATGATTTTGATGTACCATTTCCATGGTAATGCAATGTCTGATTTTAAAATGGTTTTCAAAAGATGAATTTTGAGATTTTAAGCTTTCAAATTGATATATAATTTCTGATGATTTCTAAAGCGTGATTGAGAAAAAGGCAACAAAGAAAGACTTTTTGTGACAAAGGTCAGAACTCCTGTTATGATGTAGTTTTTTGAGGTGCACTCTTGTCATAAAACACTCTATTACTTTTCCTACATAATTTGTAACGCGTAAAACAGTGGTGAAATATCTATTTAGGAGTCTTACACCTTTCCAATGATATAGATATAGTTTGTCACGATTAGATTAGAATTTATTTGAATTATAGTGAAGTAAACATTTCCCAGTAGCTGTTTCCAGCCACCTATTTTTATGTGCATTTTGGAATATCGCATCTAAAAAACACTGGATTGAAACGCCAAGATGAGCATAAATTCTAAAAATGATTTGAGTAGGATAAACTTTTTATTCGATAACAAAAAATGTGCATAAACTACGATGGAAACACATTTACCGAATAAATTGGATGGAAACATAGCTACTGATAGGAGAGAAAGCTAAATGAAAACGCAGCAAACTCTCGGCAGGACTACTAAACTCGTGATGGAGAAGAAGCTTGACTGAATCTCGCTGCAGCTACACTAGTCAGCACTGTCGGAGGAGCGAAGGCGTACCGTTTGGTGCCCACTCTGTGGTTGGGTGCGATGTCGATGGTGTCGGTGGCGGAGTCGTGACGCACAGCTAAACCCAGGTCAGCGATGCAGCACGTGCCGTTCTTCTTCACCAGGATGTTCTTGGACTTCAGATCCCTGTGAGCGATAGCAGGCTTGCCTGGAACACACCACAGAGACCAGAGAGAGTTCACAGAACAACCAGCAGATAAAGCATCGCTCGATCTTCACACTCACGTCACTAAAAAACTCCTTCAAAACACAAATGAAAGCTGAGAGAGGCCTGCTCCTCCGCTGACAGTCAGTTGCACCAAGACTCCACACAAAGGCATCACAAAGGTAAACGTACGAGGTTTCATACGAGTTTATACCGTAGTCTGTCTGAATCCTCGATTCTGACCGGATTCTAATGTACAGGTAGTTCCAAGTCAGTTTCATCACCGTTGCACTGCTTTCATTATAAATGTCTTTACTGTCACTTTTGATCAATTTAATGCATCCTTGATTAATAAAAGCATCATTTGAATATTAAATTAATATGTCAAAATCATGTTATCACCATGGTATATGTTTAAAAAAGTTATGCACCATGATCTTAGCCTTTTTCAGACTCTTTGAACCTTTAGTGACACGTAAACACTCAATTCAATTGCATGGTATATACTGTAGTAAAAACATGGTAAAACAATGATCCTCTGTGCTAGCAGATGGTTTGTCTGCAGTGCAGCTGCATTGATTTCTGACACTGACAGCAGCTCAATTCAATTCAAGTTTATTTGTATAGCGTTTTTCACGATGCAAATCGTTGCAAAGCAGCTTTACAGAAAATGAAAGATTCTACATTATATTTAGTAATAGCTCATCAGTGGTGACTATCTCAGGTTGATGTCCATTATATCAAAGTTTGGTAGTTTTGTATGTTGTCTGAGGGGTTGCATCATCTCGGCTGAGATGCGGTTGCTAAGGTGCTCGGAGCATGTTGCTATGCACAACTTCATCAGGTGGTTGCTAGGGCGTTGTGGATTGTTTTTAGGTTATTTACAATCCAAATGTTACAAGATTGATTGTATAATTCGTTTCTTTTTTTTTTAATAATTAAAAAATTTAAATTCCAGAAAGTAATTTTCAATAAATTTTTACACTCGAAATTAAGAAATTAATTAATTAATCAATCAATCAAGGAAACATTAAATTGATCAAAAGTGACAGTATTTACAATGTAACAAGAGATTTCTATTTCAAATAAATGCTGTTCTTTTGAACTTTCTGTTCATCTGTGAATCCTGAAAAATAAAATGCATCACAGTTTCCACAAAAATATTGTGCAGCACAACTGTGTTCAATATTGATAATAATCAGAAATGTTTGTTGAGCAGCAAATCAGCATATTAGAATGATTTCTGAAGATCATGTGATACTGAAGACTGGAGTAATGATGCTGAAAATACAGCTGCGCATCACAGAAATACATTACAGTTTAACAGATATTCACATAGAACACAGCTGTTTTACATTCTAATAATATTTCATGATTTTTTTTCTGCATTTTTGATCAAATAAATGCATTGGTGAGCAGAAGAGACTTCTTTCAGACATATTAAACATCTTACAAACCTCAAACTTTTTTTCACAAGTTGAAAATAAACCAGATTGCTTGGAAAAGTAATCACACTTTATGATTTTGATATTAATAATATCTGTAGCACAGACCGTGACTGCTGAATTTCACTACTTATGTTCAGGGTTTAACAATAAGCAATAGTAATCATACACACCTCTATAATGCATTACTTTCTCACATCACATGTCTATAAATGAAAGCTTTATAATAACTTCAATACTACAACAGAGCGAGTTGATCTGCAGAGCTTGATTGTGACACTCTCACAGTGTAATGAGGCGTTACGTCTCAATTATAGAAAAGTAATAAAGCTGACGCAGCCGTAAATGAAGCTCACTTTAACAACAAACAACTCTGCTGATGAGAATTACTCACAAAACCCCATCAACTCCACTCAAGACTAAATCAAGCCAAAATTATTCAGTTTTGGACATTAAGATGCAAACAGTGACTCAAAGTGATATTTTTATATTATCATATAAATAAATAAATGCCTCCACCGGTGGCTGAATGAGCAGGGCCTGTAAAGCTGAAGCTTGATTTGGTTTCACTGGAACTAAAACACGAGGTGAAAACATCCCACACAGACGCCAGGATTCTGCTTTCATTATTATTACAACTTAAATATTATTACAGTGTAGCACAGCTGTTTTCTGTGTGAATATGTGTTAAACTGTAATGTATTTCTGTGATGCGCAGCTGTATTTTCAGCATCATTACTCCAGTCTTCAGTGTCACATGATCTTCAGAAATCATTCTAATATGCTGATTTGCTGCTCAACAAACATTTCTGATTATTATCAATGTTGAAAACAGTTGTGCTGCACAATATTTTTGTGGAAACTGTGATGCATTGTATTTAAAATATAACTGACTCCAAACAAACAGTTGTGCTGCACAATATTTTTGTTGAAACTGTGATACATTGTATTTAAAATATAACTGACTCCAAACTTTTGAGTACTTGTGTGCTTCATAATCCAAGGTACTTTTAAGAAAACTATGGCAGACGGGTCATTATATACAGAGAAAGATCAAAGATGATGAAAAGGAAAAATATCGTTTAAAAAGATGTGATAAATTCTTGAAAACATCTTTAACCATCCAAATGCTTACATTCAAGTTGGTTTGAATTTGTTTTGAAAAACTTTTCAAAAATGTTCAAAAGACTGAACGGTTGAATTGAAGATTTTTTATTTTAATTTCAAGGTAAAAAGATTTTTTTAAATCTATATTTTTATATATTTTTAAATCATGAATACCATTGAGTTTTGAATTAAACTTGGCATGTCATAAAAGGTAAAATTATGTGAGATTTTTCAGAATTTTAATGACTTTGACATACAGTCATGAAGGTCTACATGGCATCAATATTTGTTAAAAATAGTGCTGTCCAAAGATTAATCGCATCCAAAATAAAAGTTTTTGTTTACATAATATACTGTATGTGTGTGTACTGTGTATATATAAAAACACTCATACAGCATATATTTTGAAAATATTTACATGTATATATTTATATTCATATAAATGATATCATATATAAATATATTTGATATATAAACGTAACATTTTTCTTAAATATATACATCCATGTGTGTGTATTTATAAATACATAATAAATATACACATATATAATGTAAACAAAAATGCGATGAATCGTTTGACAGCACTAGTTAAAAAACTGCCTAATTTCAAGAAATAAAAAAAAGATTGTAATCAAGCTACTTAAGATTTCCTTTTCAATACTTTCAGCCTCTGATGATGAGATATTTTATCTTCTTAAAATCAGGATATAACACCTTTATAACAAAACAAAATTTAATTTAGAAATGTAAAATATGACAGAAGAGCTGCCCTGTATGAACTGCATTCTCTGTGTATGTTTATAAACTGATTCAGACCAAAAACACGAGTGTTGACTGATGGTTTCCTAGCATTTGGAAACAACAGCCAGATGAGTTTGAGACGCACAGACCTTGCGTTCCCACGATCTGTGATACATTGTATTTAAAATATAACTGACTCCAAACTTTTGAGTACTTGTGTGCTTCATAATCCAAGGTACTTTTAAGAAAACTATGGCAGACGGGTCATTATATACAGAGAAAGATCAAAGATGATGAAAAGGAAAAATATCGTTTAAAAAGATGTGATAAATTCTTGAAAACATCTTTAACCATCCAAATGCTTACATTCAAGTTGGTTTGAATTTGTTTTGAAAAACTTTTCAAAAATGTTCAAAAGACTGAACGGTTGAATTGAAGATTTTTTATTTTAATTTCAAGGTAAAAAGATTTTTTTAAATCTATATTTTTATATATTTTTAAATCATGAATACCATTGAGTTTTGAATTAAACTTGGCATGTCATAAAAGGTAAAATTATGTGAGATTTTTCAGAATTTTAATGACTTTGACATACAGTCATGAAGGTCTACATGGCATCAATATTTGTTAAAAATAGTGCTGTCCAAAGATTAATCGCATCCAAAATAAAAGTTTTTGTTTACATAATATACTGTATGTGTGTGTACTGTGTATATATAAAAACACTCATACAGCATATATTTTGAAAATATTTACATGTATATATTTATATTCATATAAATGATATCATATATAAATATATTTGATATATAAACGTAACATTTTTCTTAAATATATACATCCATGTGTGTGTATTTATAAATACATAATAAATATACACATATATAATGTAAACAAAAATGCGATGAATCGTTTGACAGCACTAGTTAAAAAACTGCCTAATTTCAAGAAATAAAAAAAAGATTGTAATCAAGCTACTTAAGATTTCCTTTTCAATACTTTCAGCCTCTGATGATGAGATATTTTATCTTCTTAAAATCAGGATATAACACCTTTATAACAAAACAAAATTTAATTTAGAAATGTAAAATATGACAGAAGAGCTGCCCTGTATGAACTGCATTCTCTGTGTATGTTTATAAACTGATTCAGACCAAAAACACGAGTGTTGACTGATGGTTTCCTAGCATTTGGAAACAACAGCCAGATGAGTTTGAGACGCACAGACCTTGCGTTCCCACGATCTCCATGTGCAGGTGCGCCAGGCCGCTGGCTGTGGACAGAGACAGCTTGATCATGCCCTCCACCGTCACTGTGTAGCGGTTCAGATAGTCGAATAGAGAGCCGTGCTCGTGATAGTCCGATACCAGCCACAGCTGCGTCCACGTGCCGTTATCTGAGACGAGAACAAGTCAGGACACTCACAGACACTCCTTCTCTTCTAAAGACACAGCTGTCAAACCACACACACACATATTTACTGATTTGAACTTGATTCCGATTCATTCTGCTCCTGGCCATTACAGGTAAACCCACAGATGTGCAATTACAGTAAAATCACGTAGGGATGAACAGATACGGAAATTTTGGCTGATAGTTTATTAGATTTGAAAGCTGATAACCGATTTATTGGCCGATAAATCTCAATCTTTAGATTTATTTAATGCATTTTGAAAGTGATGCATTTATTGAACATTCTTGTCATTTATTATTATTATTATTATTTAATGTCAATGTCATTTATTAGGCTAGTTTCGTTACAAATATGGTGATTATATCTACAGCCCCAATTCCAGAGAAGTTCAAAAGTACAAAGAAAAGATTTCCAAAGTTTTCACTGACCAACGTACATGTATTTTGTAAATATGAACAAATTTGGATTTCGAAGGCTGCAACACACTCCAAAAAAGTTGGGAAACTTTTCTTTGTACTTTTGGCAATTAAATAAAAGCTAAAGAGTGCAGTCACAGTAAGACACGTACTCTCGTCCCAGCATGCACCAGTGCTGCTGACCTTTGTTGTCGGCGGCGATGAAGCCGAGGATGTTCTCGTGCCGCAGCATCACGGTCTGGTAGATCTCAGCCTCCCGAAACCAGGAGCGCTCCTCTCTGGAGGAGAAGATCTTGACAGCCACCTCCTCTCCTCTCCACTTGCCCCTCCACACCTCCCCGAAGCGGCCCTTCCCGATGCTGTCCTGCAGGATGATGGTCCTGGCGATGGTCCGCTGCACCAGCAGAGGGAGACCTGCACCAGAGCAGACAAACACACACACTCGTCATAGACAGAACCTTACACAGTCAGTGGATACTAGAACAAAAAGTGTCATTTCACCTCAATAAATGTAAGAAAACCTGTTTTGTTGATTCTGAAGAGTGAAACTAAAATAAATAAATTTATCTCATTAACGGTCGTTTGATTAATTTGATTAAGCAGCATTTTTTAAATTGACAACTTCAATGGAAACAATTAATTATTACAAATTTCTGTGCAAATATACACTAACATTTCAAAGTTTAGACTCGGTAACATTTTTTTTGTTTCATGAAAGAGGAGTCTTCTGCTCACCAAGGCTGCATTTATTTGATCAAGTCCCCATAAAACATGGAAACACAACATGTGTGTGTGTGTGAGTGTGTGTGTGTGTGTGAGTGTGGAGTAATAAATCAACAGCAGTTTAACCTCTCTGTCTCATCCAGAGCTTCAGTAACATTACAGTGAGTCACTTTACACTAAAGCTCTTCAGGGACCCTTCAGAAACAGAAGCGCAGCCATTAGGAGCCGAACTCAGTGTGTTCTCTGTGAAGGAATGCTGGGAAGCCATAGAGGCAGCGGGGGGTCAGCGAGAGGCAATCAGAGCCCGGCTTACAGCAGATTCACCAATAGAAGCTCAGGACCCTGCTGTGACGGGACACTGAACGAACGGACATAACGCTGATTAACTCTTTACAGCCACGAGTATATAAAGACCAACCTGTCTGTGTCATAAGTTATATCCAATCTTTGTTGTCATGACAACATAACCGTGGTAAAGCCTGTGAACACGGTAACTTTCACAATCTGTTTACACAGGAATGAATACCTGACATGTTTGCAAGCGGTTTTAAATCTGCAGAGGAGTTTTATTTTGCTGACAGAAAGAGTTATTTTAGTCTTTCAATTCCATTTCATTTACAATCCATATCTTTAAAGAGTTTCTTCTCTTACAAACAGCAAACTTTACAGTTTTATTCCTGTCTATATACCTAAAGTTTGATCATAATTCTATCACACTGATTTATTTAACATTTCACAATGACTTTGTTCCTGTCTGTTGACAGTATTTTCTGATTACGGAGTGATAAAAGGAGAAATCCAAAATCCCGCTGGAAAAACCTTTAATATATCAACAACATCTATCATGAACCTGGCTTTATCCAGGGTTATACAACTTTTCATTTAGTTTAAATTGATGTATTAAAAAATCTAAAACAAATGTGAATAATTAATAAAATAATGAACAACTCAAAATAACAAAAATGAATAAACTACATGTAGACCTATTTTAAAAAAAACTGACAAAAACACAACAAAATTCAAATGAAAACTTGAAAATATATAATAGAAACTACTTCAAAACATTAATAAAAACTGTAACAGTATCTCAACGATACTAAAAAAACACTTTCTGAAATGTTTAATGCAATGTTCAGATTTCAGTTGTAGAAGTTTATGCAAATTATTGCACACTATTTAAATAATACATCATATTCAGATTTAAACAATATTTAAAAAAAAAAAATTGTAATGCAAAACATCTGTCTTAATGTACTGTGATTAATGAGCTAGAGAAGTACGGTGGTCACTTGAAACGAGTTCAGCCTTAAATCAGATTAAAAAATCAAAACCTGGATATAAGAGGCATCCTCATTTTAGAAGTGTGATTTCTAGACCTGAAAAAGTCATATCAATTAATGAAATCTTACAAATCTGTGGCTATTTTATAAAGAATATACATTTTTCTAGTTATTCCAAGCTTTAAAATACTTGGAATATTGGAAAAGAAAAATATTTTGGAAGAGCATGGAAGAAAGAGGCCTTCTTTAAACGTGAAGCATGACATTTGTGTGATCAAACGCTCATTACAGACATGCTTTCTGAACCGCATTTAGTTTCTGAGAAGTTAAAATAGTCCGTCTTTTAAAAGCATGCAGTCACTGTCTAAAGAAACGTGTTCGATTGTGGTCATGCGAATCTGAAACCTGCCAAAGGCCTCCAGCTCAGATCCGTCATCCATTCTGAACATCTGCACATTCATAAGAAGGATTCGATCATAAATTAGAAACAATATTACAATAAAGTTCCCTTCTTAGATTATAAATATAGAAGTAATCTTTCATCTTTGCCAGTGAAATGTCTCTCCAATCCATTAAAAAGACTGAAGTTTCTGCCATCAGTGACTCTGTGATGTTGTTCCAGACCTTTCTTTGGAGCACAAATGAAGATATTTTTAATGAAACCTGAGAGATTTCTGTTATTCCACTGAAAGTTGTTCACGATTCAGAACCATTTATCTCTCTCTGTCTCTCTATACATGTATATTAAGTTTTACTCAAATATGCTATATGTTCCTACATTTTATAGACAACAAAGTTTTTCTTCAAATGTGACACATGAACGTATTTTCTTGGATTGAAATATATAGCTCAACATTTTTTTTTTTGTTAATATTATTTCAAATGTATACAAAAAAATTACCAAAAATGTATTGGTAGAAAATATATTTTGAAACATACTGTATATTAGCAAATATTTTATTGGCCATTTTTTTGTATATTTTGAAATATATTTGAAAATATTTTTTTGCTGTATGGGAGAGAATATTAAAAAAATGTATGTTTGTTTCAAAGATGAAAGAAAGTCTTATGGGTTTGGTACGACATGAGGGTGAGTAAATGATGGCAAAATTTCATTTTTGCATTCTTGTTTGAAAAATCCATAATAGCGTTTTTATGACAATCGAAAGAGGAAAAAAATAATAAGACTGATTGGTCAGAAGAGAGAAAAATCAGAAACACTAGTCAACTAGTTCTCGATAATTTAAAGCCAAGGGTAATATAACAAAGTATAGTGTTATATATCTACCTTTAAGTTGGGGGAAAAAAGAAACTCTTAGATTTATAATGTTAATAACTGCACGCATTCAGTTCCCCTCAGAAATGCGTCGCATGATGCAGAAACACGTCATTCACGATTCAGCTTCACAAAGCGTGCAAACACTGATTCAGACACACGGCTCAATGCTACGAGTGGAAAACAGAGAAAAGAAAAGACCCATGTCTTTGAGAAGGTTTCTCATGTTGCCTGAACATGTTTGAGCGTCTCCACCAGACACAGTCAAGACATCTGTGAGAGTGACCTTCATGTGTCTGTGTGGCAGTCTGATACGGACTGATGTTACGTCTCTCATACGCGGCTCGAGAGAGCACTACGAGTCTGTTCTTTAACATCTTGAAGACGTGCCAGTAAGATAAGTAGCACTTTGCCTTGGCAGCCAGTGTTTAATGATGTTGTGTGACGATGCTGGTGAAACACACACACACACACAAAGAGAAGGAGATCCACAGACTACACAACAAAGAGAAAAGCAGACACGCACACAAAGAGCGCAGATGCTCAGGAAGACAAACACATAATTATATGATGTGAAAAGCATGTAAATAAAGTAAGAATAACAGGAAAGTCCTGCCTGTTTCTCGTCAGTCAGACATGGGCGTAAAGACACGATATCTAAATTACTATAAGAAAAAAATGACAACCTGCGCATTAAAAGCTGTGATGTTCAGGGCAATTATGGTTAACTGAAACTAAAAACATAATAAATAAAAACATCTGCATTACTTAAATACATGTTAACTGAAATTAAACGCAAACACAAAATTTTTTTTTTTCTTTATTTCATCTAGGCAACATTTCATGGTTTTACTTAATTTAACTTGATGTGCTAAAATAAACTAATTCATTTTTTAAATTATATAGATATATTTAAAAACAACAAAAACTAATAAAAATTACGAAAAAAAAACAATTAAATTACTGCAACTTTAAAAATAACATGAAAAGCAGAAAATATCAAATAAATTAAAAATAAATCATTAAAAATATGATATATGATATAATATAATATAATACAATATAATATAATAATATATCAATGATACTACAACAACAGTGGTGTTGTTACTGTTAATGAAAACCATTTAGTTTGGTAAATATTAGATTAAAAAACTTTAACATTTTAACATGTTAGTTAATTGCCAAGGCAACATACATAACTAAGTACTAAAACTAAAATTGATTAAGTGAAAGCTAAATGTAAATAATAATAAAAAACTACGAAAAATGATAAATGCAAATAAAATTACTAAAAAATTAAAACCTAATAAAAAATATTAACAAATACTATAATAGCATATCGACATTGTTGACTTTTCTAATTTTAAGCACTAAAACTTCTAAAACTAAAATTGAAAAAAAATTTAAACTAAGAAAAATGACAAAAGCAAAAAAAATTACTTAAAATTATTATTTTTTTTTAATTAAATTATTTATTAAAAAAGTACTAAAAGTTAAACAAAAAACATCAAAAGCATGTTAAAAAGATGAATAGGTAATATAGCAGTATATAAATAATGTGTAGTAGCATGTTTTCTGTGCGAGTTACCGGAGCCGGAGCCGGATGTGGTCATGTCGTAGATCAGGTCTTTGAGTGTGGTTCCCACCGTGATGAAGGGGTGGTCCATGGACCGGTCTTCCTCGTTAGGCACACGGTGGTGGAGGACCGAGCGGCTGTGGCAGATGTAGAAGACGGTGATCATCAGGAAGCACACCACACACACGGGCCCCGCAATCAGGGCCGCGAACGCTACGGGCCCCAACGCCGGCGGCTTCTGCGTCGGCACTGAATCAGAGGAAAACATGAGAGGAAAACATGAGGAAAACATGAGGAATGAGGAAAACATGAGTGAAACATGAGGAAAACGAGGGAAAAACATGAGAGGAAAACATGAGAGGAAAACATGAGGAAAACGAGAGGAAAACATGAGAGGAAAACATGAGAGGAAAACATGAGGAACGCATGAGAAATGAGGAAAACATGAGTGAAACATGAGGAAAAGGAGGGAAAAACATGAGAGAAAAACATGAGGAACGCATGAGGAATGAGGAAAACGAGAGAAAAACATGAGGAATGCATGAGGAAAACGAGAGAAAAACATGAGGAAAACATGAGGAATGCACGAGGAAAACATGAAGAAAACACGAGGAAAATGAGAGAAAAACATGAAAACATGAGGAATGCATGAGGAATGAGGAAAACATGAGGAAAACATGAGAGAAAAACATGAGGAAAACATGAGGAATGCATGAGGAAAACATGAGGAATACATGAGGAAAACGAGAGAAAAACATGAGGAAAACGAGAGAAAAAAATGAAGAAAACATGAGGAAAACATGAAGAAAACATGAGGAATACATGAGGAAAACATGAGGAAAACGAGAGAAAAACATGAAGAAAACATGAGGAAAACATGAGAGAAAAACTTGAGGAAAGCATGAGGAATGAGGAAAACATGAGGAATACACGAGGAAAACATGAGGAATGCATGAGGAAAACATGAGGAATGCATGAGGAATGCATGAGGAAAACGAGAGAAAAACGAGAGAAAAACATGAGGAAAACGAGAGAAAAACATGAAGAAAACATGAGGAAAACATGAGGAATACATGAAGAAAACATGAGGAAAACATGAAGAAAACATGAGGAATGCATGAGGAAAACATGAGGAAAACGAGAGAAAAATGAGAGAAAAACATGAGGAAAGCATGAGGAAAAAATGAGAGAAAAACATGAGGAAAGCATGAGGAATGAGGAAAACATGAGAAAAACATGAGGAATGCATGAGAAAAACATGAGGAATGCATGAGGAAAACATGAGAGAAAAACATGAGGAAAACATGAGAGGAAAACATGAGGAAAACATGAGGAATGCATGAGAAAAACATGAGGAATGCATCAGGAAAACATGAGGAAAACATGAGAGAAAAACATGAGGAAAACACGAGGAATGAGGAAAACATGAGTGAAACATGAGGAAAACGAGGGAAAAACATGAGGAAAACATGAGAGAAAAACATGAGGAAAACATGAGAGGAAAACGAGAGAAAAACATGAGGAACGCGTGAAGAATGAGGAAAACATGAGGAAAATGAGAACATGAGGAATGAGGAAAACATGAGAGAAAAACATGAGGAAAACGAGAGGAAAACATGAGAGGAAAACATGAGAGAAAAATATGTGAGAAAAACATGAGGAATGAGGAAAACATGAGTGAAACATGAGGAAAACGAGGGAAAAACATGAGAGAAAAACATGAGGAACGCATGAGGAATGAGGAAAAC
>NW_015643188.1:261651-263489 GCF_001515625.1 Sinocyclocheilus rhinocerous | reverse complement strand
AAAACATGAGGAAAACATGAGGAATGCATGAGGAAAACATGAAGAAAACATGAGGAAAACAAGAGAAAAACATGAGGAAAACGAGAGAAAAACATGAAGAAAACATGAGGAATACATGAGGAAAACATGAAGAAAACATGAGGAAAACGAGAGAAAAACATGAAGAAAACATGAGGAAAACATGAGGAATGAGGAAAACATGAGAGAAAAACTTGAGAGAAAAACTTGAGGAAAGCATGAGGAATACATGAGGAAAACATGAGGAATGCGTGAGGAAAACATGAGGAAAACGAGAGAAAAATGAGAGAAAAACATGAGGAAAGCATGAGGAAAACGAGAGAAAAAATGAGAGAAAAACATGAGGAAATCATGAGGAATGAGGAAAACATGAGGAAAACATGAGGAATGCATGAGGAATGAGGAACATGAGAGGAAAACATGAGAGAAAAACATGAGGAACGCATGAGGAATGAGGAAAACATGAGGAAAACATGAGGAAAACGAGGGAAAAACATATGAGTGAAACATGAGAGAAAAAAGGAAAACATGAGAGAAAAACATGAGGAACGCATGAGGAATGAGGAAAACATGAGGAAAACATGAGGAAAACGAGGGAAAAACATGAGGAAAACATGAGAGAAAAACATGAGGAACGCATGAGGAATGAGGAAAACATGAGTGAAACATGAGAGAAAAACATGAGGAAAACATGAGTGAAACATGAGAGAAAAACATGAGGAAAACGAGAGAAAAACATGAGGAATGCATGAGGAAAACATGAGGAATGAGGAAAACATGAGGAAAACGAGAGAAAAACATGAGGAAAACATGAGGAATGCATGAGGAATGAGGAAAACATGAGAGAAAAGAGAGAAAAACATGAGGAAAACATGAGGAATGCATGAGAAAAACATGAGGAATGCATGAGGAAAACATGAGAGAAAAACATGAGGAACGCATGAGGAATGAGGAAAACATGAGTGAAACATGAGAGAAAAACATGAGGAAAACGAGAGAAAAACATGAGGAACGCGTGAAGAATGAGGAAAACATGAGGAAAATGAGAACATGAGGAATGAGGAAAACATGAGAGGAAAACATGAGGAAAACGAGAGAAAAACATGAGGAAAACATGAGGAATGCATGAGGAATGAGGAAAACATGAGAGAAAAACATGAGGAAAACGAGAGAAAAACATGAAGAAAACATGAGGAATGCATGAGGAATGAGGAAAACATGAGGAATGCATGAGGAATGAGGAATGCATGAGGAATGAGGAAAACGAGAGAAAAACATGAAGAAAACATGAGGATAACATGAGGAATGCATGAGGAAAACATGAGGAAAACATGAAGAAAACATGAGGAAAACGAGAGAAAAACATGAAGAAAACATGAGGAATGAGGAAAACATGAGAGAAAAACTTGAGGAAAGCATGAGGAATGAGGAAAACATGAGGAATACATGAGGAAAACATGAGGAATGCATGAGGAAAACATGAGGAATGCATGAGGAAAACATGAGGAAAACGAGAGAAAAATGAGAGAAAACATGAGGAAAGCATGAGGAAAACGAGAGAAAAAATGAGAGAAAAACATGAGGAACGCATGAGGAATGAGGAAAACATGAGTGAAACATGAGGAAAACGAGGGAAAAACATGAGGAAAACATGAGACAAAAACATGAGGAACGCATGAGGAATGAGGAAAACACGAGTGAAACATGAGAGAAAAACATTGAGGAAAACATGAGAGAAAAACATAAGGAAAACGAGAGAAAAACATGAGGATAACACGAGGAATGCATGAGGAAAACATGAGAAACATGAGGAAAACATG
>NW_015643188.1:257902-260988 GCF_001515625.1 Sinocyclocheilus rhinocerous | reverse complement strand
GAGGAAACCATGAGAAAAACATGAGGAATGCATGAAGAAAACATGAGAGAAACATGAGGAAAACATGAGGAATGCATGAGGAAAACATGAGAGGAAAACATGAGGAATGCATGAAGAAAACATGAAGAAAACAAGAGAAAGGTGAGGAAAACATGAGAGAAACATGAGAGAAAAACATGAGGAAAACATGAGGAAAAACATGAAGAAAACATGAAGAAGACAAGAGAAACGTGAAGAAAACAAGAGAAACTTCAAGAAAACATGAGGAATGCATGAGGAAAACATGAGAGAAACATGAGGAAGACATTGCCTGAAGAGTGCAGCACAAAAACTTCAGGGGTGCAATGACAATTCATAAAATAATGTGTTGTTTTCTAATGCAGGTTTCTGCAGGTTTTATGAAGGTAAATGTATCACATTAAGACCAAAGAAAGAAAAATTAAGGAATAAATTGAAGGGAATACTATATGTCAATAAGGTCTCTAAATGTAAATGTCTTGTATTTCAAATGAAAAAGTAATTTTTATTCCTCATTGACAGATATTTGTTTTAAGCATAAACTCAATAAATATTTTGTTCGGTTTCTCAGAAAACACGACGTAATCTGTTCATTTTTGCATCTCAATTTTTATAGATATAAAATTTTTTCAGTGCATGCAACATTTAATGGCATGACTTCATGAAACTGAGACTTTCTGCTCTGATTTAAGAACCTTTTAAAGCCCTAAATTGTGAAAATTAAAACTTTTTAATACCTTCATAAAGGGATACAAGGAGACATTACAAGCTAAATTATTGATTTTATTAGAATACAAAAAAATCACACTAGATTTAAAATATTTCAGTATATATATATATTTGATATTATATATATATAATATCAAATATGAGGTAGCAGCGTTTGTAATGATGAAGTGTTCGCCGCTCCACAGCATTTGTGATTTAAAAACAGACGTGTGTGAACTGTAATATGTACAGTATGTGAATAAAAAAAGTCCTAACATTTCTTAAATTTAAGGTCATAAGTCTAAAAAAATCTTATTAAAAGACTTAATAATCATTTTAAGAGGTCTTAAGTTTGAGGATGGAACACAGGGATCACAATACGGCCGAATGTGATTATTAAACTCCAGAAGACTTTGATTTCAATAAATGTGAGTGCCTCATATTTCATATTATATATATATGCACTCATATTTATTGAAATCAAAGTCTTCTGGAGTTTAATAATCACATTCGGCCGTATTGTGATCCCTGTGTTCCATCCTCAAACTTAAGACCTCTTAAAATGATTCTTAAGTCTTTTAATAAGATTTTATTAGACTTATGACCTTAAATTTAAGAAATGTTAGGACTTTTTTTATTCACATACTGTACATATTACAGTAACACTGTGCCCAGCTGAATGGGAAGAAAGTGTCCATACACACTCAGAAGCCAATCAGATGAGAGATTTCCAGACACAGGAAGTGCTGAGGTTAGTGTGTAATCACGATCAGATCAGCCAATGAGCCGCTCCAAACTGAGCACCTGACAGCATCAAACACACACGCTCTGTATCAGGTGACACCTCCACACAATGAGTCTTTCATCAAGATCACACAGAAACACACGAGTCAATCTGAGCATCGTAACTCTATCGCTTCATTTTTCAGTCGAGACGTTCCCATAGACGAGCGTCTAGACGCATTCCAGGACAACAGCAAACAATCACGTCTGACTCGACCCAAGCAGATTTCCATTACATCCACACAGGACGAGTTCATTAGAAGAAAACAGAAAACAGAGGTTCTGAGTCTTCACATGGATAACTTCATGTGTGTGAGAGAACAGGCAGCTCTGTTTGTTCTCTGTCAGACAGCTCTGGGGTTTATGTGAGACAGAGACGTCCTGAAGGCTTTCAAACTTGTTTTTATGCTTTCAAAAAATTAGACATGCTAAAACAGAATTTGGTAACCATAAAACACAAGGTTGGAAAAAATAAAACATTTAATAGGGCCCTAAACATGTCATTTGTGTTAAACTTTTAATAAATTGTTTAAGTTTCATGATTTTAATTAATTAGACATGTTTAATTTAACCATTAAAAAGGAGTGCAGAAAAATTTAAATGAAAAAAAAAAAAAAAAACTCAGAAAATAAAGTGTGCATAAAGTGTGCAGTCAGTCAGATCTAAAGCTGTTTTGGATCCCACTGACTGTCACTGAATGGACAGAAACACAGACCATTTCCAAAGTTCTTTGTTTGTTTTTAGCAGTCCGTTTCATGACAGAATGAACTGAACACTGTAAACTATTTAGTCTGAAGCCGAAGTTTCGAAGTTCTTTCAGGAATGATTATTGCTGATTATCAGGACAGCATGATTTGAGTAAAATCAAAAAACCAACTGCAATTTATCTGAAAATTGCACTTATGAATTAAAATGCAGTATATAAGAAAGAACTGCAGAATTTGGCAATTTTTTGATTATATATCAATCTGGCTATAAAATAATAATCTATTTTTATTATTTGATGTATTATTATTCTTATCAATGATAATACATTTTATTATTATTATTACATAGCTGGGTTTTTATTAAGTAACAACAACAACAAAGTAATCGTAATAATAATATAAATAATAACAATAGTTATTATAATTTCTATTGTCTTTATTACTACTAAATAAATATATTACAAAAAGAAATATTACTATTGTAATATTTTTTCAGTAAAAAAATAATTCATGAAGAAAAAATAATTCATTTTACTTTACAGTACAAAATAATTACAATACTAATATTTATAATTGTCTTATTTTCTCTCTTTTTCAAGCTTAAAACTATCATGTTTTTATTTTGACAGAAAACCGCAGAAGTGTTGTGTTCTCAAATGCATATTATTAGTGACCCTAACTCAGAGCCGGAGCTGAGAGGAGTTCATGTGGAGTTCACAACCTCTGCTCTCTCAAACCTGCCGCAGACATTCAGTGAAATCACTCACACTCTCTCTCTCACACACACACACACACACACAGACACGCACGCACGCACGCACACTCACGCACACACACTCACACACGCACGCACGCACGCACACACACACA
>NW_015643188.1:255623-256817 GCF_001515625.1 Sinocyclocheilus rhinocerous | reverse complement strand
ACACTCACACTCACTCACACACACACACACTCTCTCACAAAAACACACTCACACACACAGAGCCTTACCTGGGAATGCGTTGGGGTCGGGGTTCTTGTTGCACCAGTCGGTGTCGCAGCACATGGGGTAGATGCCGGTGTCGTGTTTGGCGGAGGGAGCGCAGACGAAGGGCCGGTCTCGCGGGATCAGCTCGTTCTCGCTGATGCACCAGCTCTGCTGTGTGGTCACTCCGCCGGATTTAGTGATGGACACGTAACACAGGCCGTCCGTGGCACACGTGTGGTTCGGACACCGGTGACAGTAGCACTGTAAGGCTGCAAACACACACAAATCACATCAGCGTCTTACAACTGTTATAATAAAACCAGGGCTGCTCATTTCATCATCTGTTCATTTGGTGCAATTAATTATGGACAAATTAACATGTTAAAATGACCACTGCATTTAACGCAGCGCCCCGTCCAGACCTGTCCATCATCTTACATTGATGCAGTGTCTGATGATCCTGATGCACGACTGACTGCGTGATGAAGTCTATTAGAATGCAGTTATATGAGCCTAAAATTTAAGATATGAGTGCAAAAGAATCACACTTTTATATTTCTATTATATGATATAGTTTAGCAATATCACACCAGCTAGAGTACTGCTTTTAACCAATATCTGCACCATTGATAATGTGAAACTGATTTATACAACAGTTCAATAAACAAGAAGTTAATACCGTTACATTTTAGACACAATATTGTCCATTTTCCCAATTTCTCAAATGAAAATGGTTACAATCAAAGCTACAGCAGAACTGATGAGCGTCTCTGATCAACACACAGAAGGGTTTCATTACTGAGTGAATCCACAGTTTTGAATAAATCAAGTGAATCAGTGACTCAAAGTCACTTTGTTTCTGAATAAATCTGCCGTTTGAATGAATCGGTTGAATGAATGATTCAATGACTCACTCAGTATGACAGCGACTCGCTGCCACCTATTGATTAGGTTTAGGTTCTTATTTAGAGTATAATTTCATTTTAAATCATTTAATATTTAAACATTTATTTTTTCTTAATGTATACCTATTAGGGCTGGACAATAATTCAATATCAATATGTATCGCGATATAATTTTTTTCAAACTCATTCGAACTGTGATATGATTTTTAAACACTTTTCCGATATTTCGATATACATTACCAGT
>NW_015643188.1:252119-255577 GCF_001515625.1 Sinocyclocheilus rhinocerous | reverse complement strand
GGGAAAGAAATTATAGAAATTATACTTTTATTTAGCAAGGATGCTTAAAATTGATCAAAAGTGATGATAAAGGCATTTATAATGTTACAAAAGATTTCTATTTCAGATAATTAGTGTTCATATCGATATCGGAATTATATCGTATCGACCGAAATTAAGAAATATATCGTGATATCAATTTTGGCCATATCGTCCAGCCCTAATACCTATTATCATCGTTTTCACAATGTCAAATCAAAATTTGTACAGTTTGTTCAATGCTTTTCTCATTTAACACAATAATAACTTTAAATGATCTTAAGATAATTTCTCACCCCAAATTAGATTCATTAATAATTAGATACAAAGTTTTAATCTCTTGACAGCCCTGAAAATCATCATCCTTCATTTAAAACACAAGAATGATGCACCGGCTGAGATGAACTCAGTCTGAACACAATAATTCTGATGAAATTTCCCTGAAACACAGCTCTTGTCTCCTGTGTTCAGACTGGTTTGTCCTGAAACAGCAGCGCAGCTTTTCTGCTTATCGGCCAAAACGTGTCTCTTCACAGGAGAAATCATCATTAGCATCATGTGATGAGCGGCGTCAGAAACAGCCATCTGACTGTAAATCGATTTCTGTTCAATTTATTAAAATAAACTTACCAAAATAAAAAAATTTAAGTTTTAAGTGAATGATGAGCAAACTATAGATTTAATGATGAATAGCACTACTTTTATTGAAAAAAGTCAATAAGTAAAGAATAAGTTGTCATTTGTGTGAATATCAATAATACATAAAGTCAGTGTTTTTTGAAGAATTTAATACTTTTATTCAGCAAGCACGCATTAAATTGATCAGAAGTGACAGTAAAAACATTTATAATGTTACAGTAGATTTCTATTTTAAATAAATGCTGTTCTTTTGAACTTTCTATTCATCTGTGAATCCTGAAAAATAAAATGTATCACAGTTTCCACAAAAATATTGTGCAGCACAACTGTTTTCAACATTGATAATAATCAGAAATGTTTGTTGAGCAGCAAATCAGCATATTAGAATGATTTCTGAAGATCATGTGACACTGAAGACTGGAGTAATGATGCTGAAAATACAGCTGCGCATCACAGAAATAAATTACAGTTTAACACATTCACATAGAACAGCTGTTTTACATTGTAATAACATTTCACTGTTTTTACTGTATTTTTTATCAATTAAATGCAGCCTTGGTGAGCAGAAGAGACTTTCAGACATTAACCCTGAGTGTTTGATGAACAGCAGACAGCGTCTCTGTGATGATTTTACTGTCAAACCGCTAAAGCACAGCTCACTAATTAAAGAACTGCAGCTAAAAATATCAAAACAAGAAAAAAAGGAACACACACAGGGGGCCATCAGGACCGTCTCTATTAACTGTCTTTCTGTCTCGCAGTGCTACTCTCACTGGTTTGGTTCATACGTGTGATGATAACACTGAGACGAGGCGTGAGGACAGAAACACTGAGCCACTGTCTGTTTGAAGCGCTGCTGATGCACGAGTGATGCACGGCACAGACGGGTTCAGACACACACACACACACACACACACACACACACTTTAATATAATTTAAGTTGAAATGACTTATACAGCTAAGTTTGTAGGAAGCTCACTGTAGGAAGAGAACACTCGCACACCCACACACACACACACACACACAGAGCCGTCAGACAGTATCAGCTCACTCACAAGATCACTGTGAGGAAACACTCAAGACGAGAGCTACAGGAAACAGCACGCGTCAAAACCAGAAAGAAAATGTGTGAGACGGGTGCTATGACTGTACATCCTATATTTGGGCTTACATTCCATTTACAAAAACAATTATTATTTGATAAATCATTAGGAACAACATTAAGATTTTTGTTGTTATTATTAAATATGGTATTTAGTTTAATATTTGTTTTATTAAATTTTAATAAGCTATTATATGAAATATTATACTATTTTATATTTTAAATATTATACTATACTAATATTATTTTATATACAGAGTCAGGAAGGGGGCCAACACTTTTTCACACCACTGTATATATATTTCCTCCAGGATTTTTTCCAGCTGTGGTGGCAGGACTATCTCGTATCCCACACCCCGCCCCTCCCGAGAACCACGTGCACTCAGAATTGAATTTATTTTAAATAAAAAAGACAAGTACATAGAAAATAATAAAATAAGAACAAGTAAATTAATGACAATCAATAGCACAAACAAAAACAATAAGATACAAATTAAATTAACAGTACTTTAAATTTTTTTAAACTATAAAATATAGGAACTGAATTACAACAGAAACTGAATAAACTATTCAACTGTAAAATAACACTGGATATTATTCACTGTATGAATAAACAGTAATGACAGACAGCAGCAGGTTTATTTAGGCTGCTGTCTCTTTAAGACTTCATGCACGGATCTAATAAACTGTTACACAGGGCTCTGCTCTTCCTTGTCCTCCTTAAATTAGCGCTTGTCCTCCTAATTAAAAAAAAATGAGGAGCACCTTCTGATCAATAATCAAAAATTAGCCTTCCTAATACGTGATATTAATTTGACTCCTTAAAGTGATTTACAGGAGCTTTTTTTTTTTTACCTTTATAATGGCATTTTTTTAAATGTATTAAAAATATTTCATCTTTTATGTCAAATTCAAAAAATTATATTTATAAGCTTTTTAAAATTTCTAATTAAAACAATATAATAAGAAGTAGAATAAGACAAATAAGTTACCAATCCTATGAAATTAGTATTAATAAAAAATGTATTTGTACTATAGTAGGGTTAGAGTTAGGGTTACCTAACCCTGTATACAGAGGATGCACAGAAGAACACAAAAGTAAAAGTAAATAAAGTAAAGCAAATAAATTCATGTTGAGATTAATGTTTTAAGTATAACATTTTGAATATAGAAAATATTAGCTAATTGATTTAAATAACTGAAATGATACGTTAAAAATAAAACTAAATCCGCCAGCAGGTGGCGGCAAGTCATTTTATCACTGAATCATTCATTTAATTGATTCGTTCGAACGGCTGATTCATTCAGGAATGAAGCAAGTGACTGTCTTTATGAATGAGTAATCATGAATCACTGACTCACTAGATTAGTTTAAAAACACACTTTCATTCATGAATGAAACACTGCTGTGTCTACTTTTAGAGATGCGTAGCGGCTGAGCTGTGGCTTTATTTGAACTATTTTCGTTGATGAAACGGAGTAAAATCAGTCAGTAGTGTTATAGCCAGACAACGCAAGTCACTTAATATTTACATCTTGTTTTTTGACCTGTTGTATTAAATCAATATCACATTTGCAAACTCCCTTAGGCTAATAATTATTAAAAATCCCGTGCCGAAATTCAAGTTCTGCTCTGTTTTCTGCTAATTACCCGACTGTGAATGATGCCACTGAGAAGCTGCAGCCGTGGCATGACTT
>NW_015643188.1:250065-252102 GCF_001515625.1 Sinocyclocheilus rhinocerous | reverse complement strand
TTGGTGTTTTATATATATATATATATATATATATATATAAATATGTATTTTAATAACAATAATAATAGTAACAAATAAAATAAACATGTTATTTATAAAATACACTTTAATATTTAAAAATTAATAAAATTATATATTAATCAATATTACTAAACTAGTGGATTATATTTACTGTTTATTATTATTATTAAACATGTTATTTAATTGTTCATTTATTTTATTCAACTATTAGTACATTTATTATAATTTTTGTCATTAACAATTATTTAATGATTAAAATACAAATATTTTATTAATATTTAATCAAGTTTAAATAAAGTTTTACTATTATTATTGTTGTTATCAATGTTGATGAGTAAAATAATTATGCGCTATAATAGTAATAATTTACTATGCCGTTACATTTTTTTGCTTTACATTACTTTTTTCTGTTATTTGTAAAGTATTTTCTCAAATCATCAAGAATTCTAAAATTAAACGGAAACAATGCAAAAAAAAAAACTAAAAAACACAATTATAGGTTAAATTTCTAGCAAAAGTAGGTATAGTCTGCTCCTACATCGCTGCTATTATGATATAAATCTTGTCAAAGCGTGATCAGCACACGACATTATCACAGTCCTGTCATGAGGAGGACACATTAACCTCCATAAACTCATCTAATGACAGCATTACAGTGGAAGATGAGCTCTCTGTCTAAATTCCTCTGAATTATGAGCAATAATGTAGTTGATCTGGTCTGCTATAGAGAGAGGAATTACAGCCGTGAGTCTGGGTGGAGCGCGACTGAGCAAAACCACAAGCTACAGTAAAACCAGCACAGCATATCTGAGCGTCTAGACAAACACTTTCAGTATCATTTCCCTCGGAGCAGTCAGGAACAGCATTAAAGCGTCCTATAATAACTAGACTGTTTCTGGGTTCATCTGAGTCTGAAAACACACATTCACGACAAAACTTAAAACAAAATAAAAAACTCTGCAAGTCTGGAATCAACAGCCAAAGGAAAAACACAATTAAAATATGGAAGCTTGTTTCTACCACGGGATTTTAAAAAAAAAATCTATCTATAAAAAGCTGCAATTACCTTTATATCTCACAATTTGGACTTTTACTCACAATTCTGAGAAGAGCAAGAATTAAGACAGATACAAATACAGATATAAACTCACAATTGCAAGCAAAAAATATTTTAATATTTTAAAATATTTTTTTAATCCTGTGGCAGTACACCGGAAAACATAATTGCGCAACAAACTCAAAATTGCGAGAAAAAAGTCAGAATTGTGAGGGGAACATTTATTTATTTTTTTTTTCATCCCGTGGTGGAAACAAGCTTCCATTCAAACACATATTGAAGTGTTTAATTCATGTTTGAAAATTGTTAAATATAAAGTAATAACTCATTTTTAAAGTGCAACACAATAAATTTAAAATGAATAAAAATTCTGAAAATACTAATGTATTTTATTGTTAGATTTAACAAATGAAGCATGAAATAAAGTGCTTAAAATGTCTAATTATTTAGTGATTTATCTCTTAAATTTTTTTAAATAATCAGTTATTTTATTTTAAGTGTCACTCATTTTATTTTAAAAGCACTGCATGCTGTCAACATGATAGTTAAAGTACCTATTAAATAATCAAAATCAAAGCTAATTAAAAAAACCTATTCAACCTTAATAATTTACTGCTTGTCACATCTCTACTAGAGACAATAAAAGAAACATGAACAATACGGCAAGACGCGTTAATAAACGCCCGCTTGCGCCCGCGCCCGCCCACGCCCACGCACTCGCACTCGCACGCACATACACACACTCACACTCACTCTCACGCACACTCACACACTCACACTCTCACACACTCTCACACACACTCTCACACACTCTCACACACTCACTCTCACACACTCTCACACACACTCACTCTCACACTCTCACACACTCTCACACACTCTCACACACACACTCACACTCTCACTCACTCTCACACACTCTCACACACACTCACACACACTTTCACGCTCACACACAC
>NW_015643188.1:247743-250022 GCF_001515625.1 Sinocyclocheilus rhinocerous | reverse complement strand
CACACTCACACACACTCTCACACACACTCACTCACTCACTCACTCTCACACACTCTCACACACTCACACGAGTGTCGGGTGATTTTTAAGTTCTTGTTTTTGTGTACCGGCAGGAAGCGAAAAGAAACACAAAACACACATCTGTAAGATTATATTTGTTTTGATTATTTGTGCATCTCTATATCTGACAAACAAGAGAATCACATTTCCTTTATGCAATCTCACCCCAAACTATCCTTTATGGTCTGTTTTGTGCTATAAAGCTTACGATGAAGGAATATAATACATGTAAAGTCCTCTCTAGAGAGTAATGATAGTCTCATGGTGCTGTAGATTTGCTGATCTATACGGTAAAACCTCTCGAAATGGAGTCCAGCTTCAAACTGGAGGTGGAAGAGCGTTTCTCTCTGTCTGCACTGGCTCTCCTTTGTTCCATGAGTCTGTCAGCAGCCGCAGGAAAACACAGCCGAGGCAATGAGTGCAGCGCTAATAACAGCCCTCACATATTCATATGCATTTATACAGCCAGCAACAGCAGAGCAGTCACTGTAGCAAAGACATGGCCTTATTCATAAGACGCGTTTATTTACAACGACACAGGTGGGTGATTTTCGGAGGAGGAGAAAGACGCTTTGCTGAACGTCTCAAGGCTTTGCCAGCGGCGCTGGGTGGATTCTGCTATTGCTCTTCAGACGGAGGACAGCGTATGCTCACACAGCAGTATCAAACACAATCTGCTGCTGATGCCACAGGCAGGATATTTTGTCTGCTGGAAATACACTGACACAAGACAATCCAGTCTAAATGAATGTCTTGATTGCATATGGGAGAGGAAAAACAGTCTAGTGCGGCTAGAACCCATCTAAACCCAGCTCAACATTAACAGTGGTGAGGCTGACTAGTGTTTGCACATTTAGATTCCATATTTAGTGGTGGTGGTTTAATTAACGTGCTGTGCTTTAGCTGTTAGACAGCTTGCACAGTAAACATTCATCCAAATTGTTGTTCAAAAGTTGTTGTTTTTTTAAAGAAATTAATGCTTTTTATTCATCAAGGGTGCATTAAATTGATCAAAAGTGTCAGTAAAGACATTTATAATTTTACAAAAGATTTCTACTTCAAATAAATGCTGGTCTTTTGAACTTTCTATTCATCTGTGAATCTTGAAAAATAAAATGTATCACAGTTTCCACAAAAATATTGTGCAGCACAACTGTTTTCAACATTGATAATAATCAGAAATGTTTCTTGAGCAGCAAATCAGCATATTAGAATGATTTCTGAAGATCATGTGACACTGAAGACTGGAGTAATGATGCTGAAAATACAGCTGCGCATCACAGAAATACATTACAGTTTAACACATATTCACATAGAAAACAGCTGTTTTACACTGTAATAATATTTCACTGTTTTTACTGTATTTTTGATCAAATAAATGCATCCTTGGTGAGCAGAAGAAACTTCAGAAATCAGAAATATTTAAAAAATCTTACAGACCTCAAACTTTTGAATGGTAGTGTATGTGTACAGTACATTCCAATTTAGTTTACAATTTCCAATTCTGTGATCTGTGGCTAATTTCAAATTCTAACTCATTAATTGAATGGAAGCCAATTCTTCACTTCTATATTTTGCCTGACATTCATTTCATTTTGACTTCATAAACAATTAACAATGGTTTCAATATGACTGTATCTGAGCAGAAGGATGACTGGAGTGTAACGTCTCAGTGGATTGAGCGCAGCATAGCGGCGGCCTGCAAACATCTTCACAGCTCCATCTCTCCAGAATGAAACACTACAGACAAAGATCTCTGATCCGTCATCCAGCGTCTGACTATCAGCCTGAACGGATCCTTGCACGGTTCACAGCCGTGTGTAAACACTGACTCAGTGTTTGCTCTCAATCTGCTGGAGGACGCCGGTGCTCCAAAGACAGGGCTATTTTGGGAAGGGCCAGCAAACTGAGATGGGCGCTGCCCTGAGACAATGATTCACACCACCAAAACAAAACCTGCAGCCAAACTCAACCTGGGATTGACTGAATGTGCAGCGAGTATTACTCAAGCGCATTACTCCTCCAGCGCATTACTACTCCTCCTCCAGAGCATTACTCCTCCGGCACATTACTCCTCCTCCAGCGCATTACTCCTCCTCCTCCAGAGCATTACTCCTCCGGCACATTACTCCTCCTCCAGCGCATTACTCCTCCTCCTCCAGAGCATTACTCCTCCGGCACATTACTCCTCCTCCAGCACATTACTCCTCCTCCTCCGG
>NW_015643188.1:226974-247448 GCF_001515625.1 Sinocyclocheilus rhinocerous | reverse complement strand
TTACCCCTCCAGCGCATTACTCCTCCTCCTCCGGCGCATTACTCCTCCTCCAGCGCATTACTCCTCCTCCTCCAGAGCATTACTCCTCCAGCGCATTACTCCTCCTCCTCCGGCGCATTACTCCTCCTCCAGCGCATTACTCCTCCAGCGCATTACTCCTCCTCCTCCGGCGCATTACTCCTCCTCCAGCGCATTACTCCTCCAGCGCATTACTCCTCCTCCTCCAGAGCATTACTCCTCCAGCGCATTACTCCTCCTCCTCCGGCGCATTACTCCTCCTCCGGCGCATTACTCCTCCTCCGGCGCATTACTCCTCCTCCGGCGCATTACTCCTCCTCCGGCGCATTACTCCTCCTCCGGCGCATTACTCCTCCTCCGGCGCATTACTCCTCCTCCGGCGCATTACTCCTCCTCCGGCGCATTACTCCTCCTCCGGCGCATTACTCCTCCTCCGGCGCATTACTCCTCCTCCGGCGCATTACTCCTCCTCCGGCGCATTACTCCTCCTCCGGCGCATTACTCCTCCTCCGGCGCATTACTACTCATTATTCAGGAATTCAGTTGCAACTTTAAAAAAAATCTCAATTCTACAGCTACTTTAAATTGTACTGTTTTACTGTTTTTGCTGTATTTTAATTTACAAAGCAACCTTGGTGAGCAGAAAGGACTTCTCTCAGAAACATCGAAAAAATCTTAATGACCTCTAATGTTTGAACGGTAGTGTATGTACCAATTTGTTCACAATTTACAATTCAACTTCCCATAGTTTAATTAATTCAAATTCCATCTCATGAATTAAAATTTCTTGCAATGTTTCTTTGATGTACTTCTGCATATAGGCCTATGTTTCTACTTCAAATTTAGGAGTTCAATCAGAACCTTAAAAAAAGCTATTTCAATCTCTGGTTGGTTCACAGCCCAATGAAACTGTTTACTGAACCTTCAAAACAAAGAACTCGAAGAACAACTTCGGGAGCCGCTCTGACTGATTCACTTTAATCAGTTTAATCAGTGAAGGATTCATTATACTGATTCAAACCAGTATTTTAATACTCCTTACAATGATTCAGTAAAAACAGCAAAGCCGATAGTGAACTCGTTTGATAAATATTTCTCCAAAGACATCAGAGTTCCCTTCTCACTTCAGCAGTGTGATGCTTTGAGCTCATGAGAGTCATTAGAGGTGCGCGGCACAAAGCCTGATCAACGCCGCAGGACTGAAACAAACGAGTGTGTGTTTGCATCTCACAATCTAACACGGTTATTTCTCCATCACGGCTCGCAGTGCAGCCGTTCCTGACGCTTCAGCCGGTACTCCTTCATTACTGAGAACTAGGGCTGGGCGATAAACGATAACATGAGTTTGATAAATGTTCGATAAAATGTTTATGCGGCAAAGGCAAAACGAAAGAGCGCTAGTCATTTGAAGCGTGGCATATTTTATGATATTATGAATGTAGAGATGTATTAAAAGTATTGAAGGAGGAGTAATGGAATATAATTATGTAATTATATTCCATTACTCCTCCTTCAATATATAATTTTTTTTTGTGATTAAGCTACAGCATTTATGCATTTATACTAAATGTATTTAGACTACTGCTTTCCATACAATTACCTAGAAACTAGGGGTGCAACGGTTCTCGGTAAAAAATCGAACCGTACCATTCTCCTCCCACGGTTCGGCACGCGTGTGGACCGCGGTTAATCTGATGACGCATATATAACATGGTTTGGTGAAGAAAAACAACGCATAAAACACAGTTCCACTAATGTATGGTTCTGAATACGCTCCGCATGCCTTTCACGTGAGAGAATCAACTCTTAGTATGTAAATCTGTTGCTGACATCACCGTTCCTCACGTGTTGGTTGGTGTGTTGCGGACAGTTCATCATGGCAAGCGAAGAAGACAAGCCGCTAATAGAGCCACCATCAGCTTCATATAAGTCTGCTGTCTGGGAACATTTTGGGTTTCCAATACGCTACAGCAGCGATGGTCACAAAAATGTGGACAAAACGGTCACGGTGTATAAAATTTGATGCGAGTGTCGTATGCTCAAGGCAGTACATCTAATACGCAGTCATCACCCGGGTGTTGACGGCTCTCGAGCGCAGGTGAGACCGAAACAGCACACATTGCCTTCAGTGTTTCAATAAGCACTCAGTGCTAATTCGGACACAGAAAAATAACGAATGCGCTGGGTGTTTTTATCGCCAAAGACATGCAGCCCTACTCCGAAGCACAACAGCTGCTCATGCCCTAAAAGTCAAGCAGGAGATGCTAAATATACCTGTTCACAAATTAATACATGACTCCCCAACTCGATGGAATACCATTTATGACATGATGGATAAATATCTGGAGCAGAAGCCTCCTATCTACTCTGCTCTGATGGACAAAAATGTTAAGAAGAATGTCAAGGACATTGCAATGTTGTCTGACAGTGAACTGAAACTAGCAGAGGAAATTATTAATCTGCTTAAACCCCTCGAGACCATCACCACACTCTTGAGCACTGAAACAACTCGCTCTCTGTCAATGGTCCACCCTCTGAAGACAATGATACTAAAATCCATGCAGCCTGTAGATGACGACAGTCCAACCATAAAAGATGCCAAGGCAGCCAACACTCAGGACTTAGAAAGCAGATACACAGATCCTAACCTTCAGGAGTATCTCAACAGAGCGTCATTCCTTGATCCAAGGTTTAAGTCTCTGCCTTACTTGGATGCAGCCTTGTGCTTCAACGACAAAGAGACAAAGACTTTTTAATATCATTGAGGAGGAAGATGTCCTACAAGGCAGAAGACTGCATTGAGACAGATGCAGATCCACTTGTGTGGTGGAAGTTGCATGAGAGCAAGTATCCTCATGTTGCTAAACTTGCAAAACAATACCTGTGTCTCTGCAACATCAGTGCCAAGCGAGAGAGTGTTGTCCACTGAAATCTTTAGCATAATGTCTCAATCCAACTTATGAATGACTTTCTTATGAAACACAAAAGGTATTTTTGTTCAGTCAGTGAAAGTCAATGGGGTCCAAACTGACTTTCATTGTTTCATTGAGATCTTCTCTTCAGCGTCCTGCAGAAAAATGAAACGCATTCCTAGAAGAGAAGCACACAACACTCTTGAAATATTTAAAGGGGTCATGAAATGCATTTTTAAAATTATTTTACGATGTTTCCTGAGGTGCAATTATAAGCTCAGTATGGCTTTTTCATCATAATTTAGATATAAATGGTCATTTTCTCGCCTGATTTTAGCCCTCTGTAGAAAGGGGCGTTCAATGGAAACACCAACTGATGTGATTGGCTAACATCTTTGCATATGAAATGAGCATGACATATGGAACTCTCACGCAAACTTTTACTGCATTTTTACTATAATAGCTGCCAAGGTTAGTTCATAAAGTTACCAAAGTTTTTTTTTAAGTAAAGACTTTCTTTAGCTAACAGCAGTATGGCTCTAGTGACTGATGGACAGACATGAGTTAATCAGAACACGCTTGCTTGATTACACACAGCGATGACGCATGTTAAGGGCGTGTCGAGGGGAAATCGTGATGTCACCATTCTCCTGATTTCAAATCCGGCCATTTCAGAAGAGTAGAAAAGAAGAATGCATATTTTAAACTGGTGAGTTAGTTTGAGTTCTGAAACTTTCAGTAGGTTTTTTTTTTCTATTGTGGAATAACCTCTCGTATGTCTAAACAACAAGAACATTTTGATTCTCCATTTCATGAGCCTTTTAAAGACGCCCGCTGAAACAGTCTGAGAGGAATACTTTAATTACGTTACGGAATAAAACAAATCATTTCATTACTTTGCCGTTCATGAAAAGCACGCAGTTTTGAGTCACTCAACTCAATAATGCTTTCAATAAACCCAATTCAATCTGATTAAGACCACATAAGCCATTTATAAATGCACGGGAACGGGCGACTCAAATGTCTGCAGGATTTCAGTCTCAGAAATCAAAAGGATGGAAGCAGTTTCATCTAATGCCAAACACAAAGCACGAAAGAAAAAAAACTCAATACAATGATACTGATTTCGAGAATCAATGGCAATTGGATTTCACCTCTTTGGAGCCTCTGGCTTCAACCTCTAATGCAGTAATTGAATGATCTGGCATTGAAAGCCAAGTGCTGTTCAATGTCTTTTCGGCAGAAAGATCCTGCATGCTCTCAGCCGCCAAGGCAATTCATCGGTGTAATCCAAGCACGCAGCCGAGAGTTCAATGAATCCGTGTACTGTTTGTTCACCGTCCCTTTAGTTCTCTGAACGGCAGACAAGGGATCGATTGAAGAGCGTGTCGAGCTTTCAGAGCCAAGCTAATTAATCTTCATCTGGATGTAAATTGGTAAAGTGGTTGGGTGGGTTGGTTAGCATTCCCAACAACAAATCTCACTCGATTAGGCTCAAAAACAGAATCTGAGCCAAGACTCTACCAAACTGGGAAAAAAGACCCAATGTGAATGTCAGAATCAAACAGCATCCATTTTACATCCGTAATGGGGCATGTTTCATTAAACTGGATAGTACTGGAGTAAATACTCACACTGAGCCTCACACATGATACATGCACAAAAAAAGGGTTTTATGGTCACAAATTAGGGATCTGTTTCAATTTAACTAAAACAAAAGAACAAATGAGTAATCATGGGAACAAATTCTTAACTCATGCCTATGATATCTTGGTTTTTTTTTTTCCATGACTCAGTACTCTGAAGAAAAATTTACCCAATGCATTTCATTTTTATGTTACATAAAATGTTATGCTATTTTAAATGGACCAAACACTTGGTAAAGTCACTAATAAACAAACATGAAACTCTCGTCTGAACTACTTTGATATTCACCACAGTAATGAGAGACTGATTACCATGCTGTGTGTGTGTAGTCCAAAGAACTGAAAGAATACTATGGTATTACTGTGGTCTATGTCCACAAACCACCATATTTACATGGTACAAGTCCAAACACCAGCATGACATGGTAATATTGGTCATATTAATTCTGCAGTGCAAGTTAAGACTGATTCTTTTGCTGTTATTATTTGGTTATAACTGATGGCGAAACACTCACGCAGGTACAGAGCACAGCTGTTTCTCCAGGGCTCATAATCCATCTCAGTATTTCAAAGCATATCATGAAGACAGACTGTTGTAGTCTAAACACCAGAGCAGACTTTGTGCAAATAAACATGCAATGAAGCTGCAGACCAGACTGAAATCAACACAAGACACACCAGTATAAAACACAAAAGTTCAGGAGGGGGGGGTTATCCACGATAACAATAATGTCTAGTTGTTGACTAGGCATGGGCCGGTATAAAATTGACGGTATGATAACCTTAAGCAAAAATATCACAGTATCATGGTATTGTCTTTACAGCTCTAAAATGTGTTATTTTTAAATCACTGGGTTAAAAAAAACTTTTTTCCGCTGAACACAATATATTTTGTTTTTGAGCAACATACAGAATATTAGAAACAGTAGAATTTGTTTATTTTTTCTTTGATTTGTTTCCTAAACTATCACTTTGTTTTTCAAAACTATCGGTTGATTAATCGGTATCGGCCAGTGCGATCCAACCTAGTTATCGGTAAAATCCACTATCGGTCATCCTCTAAATGAGGATATAAGGGCTGATTTGGGATACAGCCCATGATCTGCAACTAGCCAATCAGTAGCAGGGAGCATAAGAGGGCGGGGCGTTCTCAGTATTGAAGGCATCCGATGTAGTGTAGGATGAGTCATCAATATTACTGCTATTTGAAAAACACTTTTAACATCTAGGTAGAGCTGCATGGTTAATTGTTAAAAGATCGTGATTTCGATTCAAACAACCACGCAATCTAATTTCTAAATGACAACGATTCGCCCGTGTCTATTAAACATTTGAAAAAAATGATACCGGAACATTCAAATCTGCGTTCGCGCTGCCGCTGACACAGACAGCAGACATTTACCATGTTTGGGTAAGAAACAGCTGGATTAAAAACAGAAATACTGAGATTAAAGTTTTTGGTTCAGGTATAAACATTTATATGTCTATGGTAGCGATCATAATAGAGCAAGTCATCTTTTGAAAGTAATTGGCACTTCAAATAACTTTTGTGTCGATTACATTGTTTCACCACTAGGTGGCAACAAGTGACTGTAAAAAAATTTATTTGTCATTGAATCATTCAAGAGATTCGTTCAAAAACACTGATTCACCCAGTAATGAAACAAGAGAAGTATTTATGAGTGAGTCATTGAATCATTCATTCAAACCACTTTTTCATAATTTTAATATTACAAATTGGTGTATTAAAAATATATATTTTAAATACACATATATTAAAACGTTTAATAATTTATTACAATTAATTAAACACTTTTAAATAGACTGCAGCAATTAATATTTTTTTACACATTATTTTTTAGTTCAGGATCGTGGGAGAATCGTGATCTCTATTTGAGACCAAAAAATCATGATTCTCAATTTATCCAGAATCGTGCAGCTCTACATCTAGGACAGCTCATAGACCTGCCTTTAAAGTGAAGGTTGTAAATGCTGTGTAAATGCTTAGCTAACAGTGTGCCCAGACTCCAAACGGCACAAATAAAGCGCTCCAGAGCCGGATGGAGTGATTTAACAGAGGAAAGCCAGCTTTGCATCACGTGGGTTCTTCATCAAAGAAAGCCTCTCCGCGCAGCTCGTCGCGCCCACCTTCCACGTACGTCGGAATTAATTACACCGCGTTTCTTGGCAACCACAATCCCTGTACGAGCGTCACACACAGAGAGCTAGCATTTGAGACGCACCCTTCCCCCTTCAGTCCGATCCAGCAGCGCACAGGAGCCCAGAGTCATTTCCATAGGTCAGCGCTCGGCCCTAACCCCTATCCGCCCATTACCGCCAGGCTTTTGTCCTCCACAGATGTGGTTTTGGGTGTGAGGTTCTCAGATGGACCCCGTCAACCTCCACCTCCCCCACAATGCCTTCTGCTATACGCGTCTTTGTCTGAACATGATAAAGAATCACACTCTTGGTAAGGAAGGATCTGACGGCTCTCCCATATGCGTTCATTCACACCCAAATCACAAAAACACACTTGCATTTTATAGTAGGTTCACACGGAGAATGGATGCGAGTATGGTAAAACGTGTTAAACCGAGCTGAAAATGCTAGAATATTATTAGCAGAAAGCGTTAGTTAATTAACAAACATATGCAAAGCTGTGCAATACACATTTCTGAACCATTAGAGGCACCAAACAGAACTACATCTATCTGTTTGAGTGATTCTAATTGTCAATTATGAGCATTTCTGTTCATCTCAATGAGCTAACGTAGGAATCAGTGACGTCAGAGAGAAAAAAACACAACTCTGATCAGGCTCTCATGAGCTCTCTTTGTTTGTTACTATGAAAGTCAATGGCTACCGTCAACTGTTTGGTTCCCAACATTCTTCAAAATATCTTCTTTTATGTTCAACAGATGAAGAAATGACGTGAGAGTGAGTAAATGATGACAGAATGTTCATTTTTAGGTGATCTGTCCTTTATTTAAATCCATGTGGGACAAATAATTGGGGAGAAATGCTTCAGGGAAGAAGGCCGCTGAAAGTTGGCAACACAAATGCACTCTATAAACGAACACAGGCAGATGCAAGTGTGCGTTTCCAAATAATGCGAGTCTTTCTGAGCATGTATGTTTGACGCAGGCTGCAGTAGGTTAGACCAAACTCCGATGTGAAACAGCTAAACAAAGAAAACCTCCTCACTGAGCAACAGAGAGATGGAGGAACAAGTCCGCTTTATCAATACATTATCTGGTTTATTTAAAAGATGCATTTTGTGAAGAAACAGACGACTCTGACACAGATGCCATATATAATGAACTGACATGTCATTAGCAAAGTATCCACCATTTTTCTAACGAGTCTACTGTGTTTTAGACTGTGTTTGGGGGTGTTCCACTCAAAAAGACCAAACCCAGTCATTTCAGATCATGAGGTTGTGCTACAAATAGTCCTTATCTGTCAGTTTGACTGAATGAGCTGTACATTTTCCTTCATGTTCTGTTTCAGATGTCAGGAGAATAACATCACGCTTGGTATTTCACTATGACATGATTTAACAAGAATATCTAAAGATCTTTTTTCAGTTGCTGCATCTTTTCCTCCTGATTACTTTTATTTTTATTTGTATTTCACTGTAACAGCATGAATAAAGACAACATATACTGCTCACTTGTGGTTTGATTTATGATTTATCACATGAATATTTCACTCAACGCAGTAAGAATCTCTGGTTTTCTCCTCAAATCCTCACGTCTCTTTCCAGGTTTGTTTTCACACGGATGCTTTTAAAAAGTAATAATCTTTCACTTCTGATCACTATTAGCAGTCTGAATGTTTCTATCTGTCAAAATGACAAAAATCAGTGAAATATTATCATTCAGTGTTAATAGTAATGAGCATTTTGGATTCAGGTGACTTATGTTACAGACATACTGTATATTACTACAGTGATATTTACCACGTCTGTAATAGAATCCTGCAGAAGAGTTTTGGGGTTATTAATGTTTTGTTGCAGTGATTTGTTACACTGTTAAATTTCCTTTGAAGTGCGAGCAGAATAATGAACCCTCATTGTGTTCAGTTTTTGAAAATACTTATTGCATTCACAGTGCAAATCTTTCACTGATTGTTTACAGTTTAATGGACGTTACTCTCCTAATTTGTGCAAAAACTAAGCATCATAGGGCATAGGAAAAAGGCAGATATTATAAGAATAGTGAAGAGTCTGATGCATGTACACAAGAAAGATGACAACAATTACTTTAGCATGACTCTGCCAAGCACTGTTTATAAGATGCCAAATCGGACCAAACTGTTGTTTTTACTGACAGTGACCCAGTTCTGAGCGGCTGGCGATCACAGAGGAACGTCGTCCTCCGTTTCCCCGAGACGTCTTGAGCCTGTCGAGGAGCAGTCTGAGTGAGTGTTAGCCCGAGACGGCTTTTCTAGGACACTCCAAAACCCGACAGAAGAGAACGGCCAGTAAAACGCCAAAGACGACGCTTAAACACCAACTTTCCTGGCAGATTTCTCTCTGCCCGAGGCTCTGCTAATTGCAAGCATGTCAGAGCACTTGACGGACTGTTCTTTATAAATACCCGGCGCTCCAGGTTCCTCGGAGGCACGCAGGGATCATAAACCTGCCGACTGGACACGCAGCGTCTCCAAAACGAGCTGCAGGAGGAAGGAGGAGAACGCCGTAAACCCGCCTGGATTCCAGCGCTTCACCGGCACAAAAGCATCAGATTCTGGAGCTCACCGGATGGACACTCGTTCTCTTTCACAGATACAGACTCGTTTGAGCCATTTAAATTGGTTAGTTAACCTGAGAAAGAAAATCCAGCCATTGTTTTCTCATGTCATTACAAATGTAAGACAGATTCTGAAAGTCAGTATTTAAAAACACTGTTCAGTGTTTATCTTTTAAAATGAATATGTGACAGTGTTGAAGTAAATGAGGATGCATGCTGTTGAGCAAAGACAAATAAAGCACCATATTCCAAATCTTCTGATGTTATATGATTGCTTTGTGTTGGGAACAAAACAATAGTTAAAGTGGTTATTTACCAGTTTTGATGTCAGTGACTCAAACTCAACTGGTTGTGGCGCATCTCTTGACCAATCATGAATAAGAGCGTGAGATTTGTGAGCTGCGGTGAAACGGGAAGCTTTTCAGCAGAATAATGACTTTAATTTCGGTCTTTTCCTCACATAAAGCCACTGTATGACTTCAAGAGAAATACTGAATATTTACTGCATGAGTCATATGATTACTGGTCATTTCTGAAGAACAACAGCATCTGTCTCAATACACTTTATTCAACAGTTTGGGGTCTGTAAGAGCATTCAATGTTTCTAAAAGACATCTCTTCTCACCAAGGCTGCATTTGATTACAAATACAGTAAAAACAGTGAAATATTATTACAATGTAAAACAGCTGTTTTCTATGTGAATATCTGTTAAACTGTAATGTATTTCTGTGATGCGCAGCTGTATTTTCAGCATCATTACTCCAGTCTTCAGTGTCACATGATCTTCAGAAATCATTCTAATATGCTGATTTGCTGCTCAACAAACATTTCTGATTATTATCAATGTTGAAAACAGTCGTGCTGCACAATATTTTTGTGGAAACTGTGCTACATTTTATTTTTCAGGATTCACAGATGAATAGAAATTTCAAGAGAGCAGCATTTATTTGAAAAAGAAATCTTTTGTAACCTTATAAATGTCTTTACTGTCAATTTTGATCAATTTAATGAATCCTTGATTATGTATTAATTTTTTCAAAAACTCAAAACTTGTGAAAGGTAGTGTATTTGCCAAGGCTGCATTTGATTACAAATACAGTAAAAACAGTGAAATATTATTACAATGTAAAACAGCTGTTTTCTATGTGAATATCTGTTAAACTGCAATGTATTTCTGTGATGCGCAGCTGTATTTTCTTGTATTTGCCTAATTTCAGTATTTCCATTAGTTAAAGAGGTTTGCAATGACATGAAAATGACTAAATGTTCATTTCTGGATGAACTAATGCTTAAACTGTTGTGTATGCAGGCATTTCTACACATTATGCTGATATGTTGACAGTGCAAGTTGCGAAACGCTTGATTTATGTGCTTTGACAGAGGCCATTAATCATGCCACTATCTCCTATTGCATCCAAACCACAAATCCCTCAGTCTGAACTCTGAACGTCCGTATAATAACATGCTGTGAAGTGATACGGGATTCCTCCGATCGAACACGGGAAGCTGAGAGCGCTGCGGTCTGCGGGGAAGAGCTCGACAAGGCCTCCGTTTCGTCCCAAAGGAAACGTGTTTTGAAAGTCATAAAGTCATAATGACTTGAGATGCTCAAACACGGGAACCCAAGGAGGGCACTTAAGCCGAATTACTTCAGCAAATACAAACAGCAAATGCACCGCATGAGAGCAGCTCTTACGCTTTTTCATAACGTGTCAGTAGTGCAGCGCTTTAATAAAACAGCCTCTCGCACTGATATCAGTTCAAGGCGAGCTCTTCAGAAGATGCAAATGTGCCTGTTATTATCTGTGAATAATGCCAAATTCAACTCCCAGAGACAGACAAAAAGAACGCTGCTTAAAACTAAATCGTCACCCATAAACCGTAGTCTATTACTTAAAAATTGGAGCCTGAAAACTCTATTACTTTGTCACTTTAAGAGCCGCAAGTCAAGTCTAACACAAAGTGCTCCAGATATACCCAAGCCTCGGAGCGTTTTATTTGTTTCCCTGAGCCAGCTATACTTTTAAAAGCCACCATCGCTGCAAAATACTGCTTCTGCCAAAAGCAAGGCACTCACCGCTGGCACTAATGCAACTTCTCAAATTAGTTTTGGTTCTTTAAGCCGGGACAACAGGCGGTTTGGGGTCACAAAAACAATTCAGATTCCCGTCCCAAAGGTAACATTATTGTATGAGCATGCATCAGAACTGGGCTTTAAATCAGCATCTCTGGATGAATCCACAGAGGAGGCCTCATTACATATTAGTCATGCATCCGGAGCCAAACTGACAGAGATGCTCAGGTGATGTGCTTTTAAAGACAGTCCAACAATGCTTTCACTCGATTGTATATTAAGAGGCTACAATCCCATCCATTTCATACACAATTCATCCTGGAAGTGCATGATTTGGTGACACTTGTGAATGTTGATAACCACAAAAATTTGTTTTCTAAAAAAATCAAAAATCTGAGATACAGAGAAGCACTTACATTGGAAGTCAATTCATAAACATTGAAACACTAGATGATGTCACTATGCATGTCATTGCCAATCTGTGCCACCTACTGTAAAACAGCTCAAAATGAAAAGTATCAAAGATAGGTCATGGTAGCTATATTATAGATATTCACTATCCTCATAGAATTTGAATGAAGTCCACACTACAATTTTAACAATAGCGATACAGTGAATCATTTTCAGAACTATTTTTTTTTCCAGCTGATGAACGATAAAACATTGACAGCCAATCAGAATCCATCCTGCTTTAAAGAGCTTGAGCATTTAAAGCGGCAGACAACAAAACTAGAAACAAAAATAATAGGAAGAAGAAGAAACAGAACAATAAAAACTGCTGGCGTGAATTCTAATAGAATTAATATTTGGTGCTTTAAAGTCATGTCAGGAAAATTGTATACAAGTTGATCGCACATGAACGCCACCACAACATTATTTTTTTTACAAATTATGAGAGGAAAACTCAGAGTTTCTGAGTTGTGTGCGTGTCAGTGAGAAAACATGTCAGATGCAATGGATGCAGCGTCTGTATTGATGGTAAATTTGTAGAAATTAATGAACATATATATTTTTTGTCATTTACAATAAAACTAAGTTGCATCTTTTAAAAAAAAAGATAATATTGTACAATTACGATACATACCGATTCAATTTACAGCACCTTCATAAATAAAAAACAAAAAATAAAGCAAAAGGGGCACATTCTTTACTCATCATTTTGTAGAAATAGTTTAAAAATCTTGTTGAATTTTTGTATAAAAAGTGCATTGCCATCTTACTCCGACCAAAGTGACATGAACACACCTGACGCTGTAATTACAATTGTCAACTCGTAAATAAAAATACTAACTTCCCAGGAGAACTCGAACGCACCATTTATTATCTTTAGTTAACGTTCTTGTTGTGGATGGGCCTTTTTTCAATAAGTGCAGAAAAAGTCAGTTGTTTTTGTGGTAATCAACATTATGCCACAAATGCAGACCGAGTTCGATTCCACTGATTAATTTAAGGTGCTTTTTACAATTCATGCATTTACAGTGAACAAGAAACAAAGACTGACATTATTTATTCGTTGATATGCATCTAGTAAACACACAATTGATTGCAAACGCCATTTCATGTTGACTTTAAGTATCACTGCTCTTCTGACATTCATGATTCATACGGTGCCAATAAAGCAACATCCCTGATTTACTGAAGGTGACACAAACTCAAGCCACCTGTCCATAAATGCATGTGACAATAACTGTGCCACAGACAAAGCAGGATTATTCAACTCAACGTGACATGCTCAAACCTGCAGTCATTCCCATCTAAAAGTGCATGTGATGAAACCGATTGAGAAGCAGAACAAACCCACAGGGCATCACAGGTACATTTAAAAATACTTCTACAAAAATGCACTGTGGTGCAAATGGCAATACCATGCCATACACAAAAAAAAGAGAAAAAAAACGTGTTGTCCTAGTGTGACACCCACGCATGCGGTCTAGTTGGTCAGCACACAACGATTTGAGACAGCCACAGTCTACATTCCAGTAGGGGTTCAATCTTCAACTGGCTGGCAGGAGCCGCCACTGACAGGTCACGTGACCTGCCAGTGGTTGGTGGCAGCTGCCAGTGGCAAGTCACGTGACCTGCCAGTGGTTGGTGGCAGCTGCCAGTGGCACAGAGTCATAAAAATATATTCATAATAAAATAGTGTATTTCCTTGCAGGGAGAGTGATAGGGTAGGCGTTCTACTCGCAGATCTACAGCGGCTGCCTGAAGCTGCCAGCCAGCCACTGGCAGGTCACGTGACCTGCCAGAATCAGACTGGCAGCTGCCACCAGCCACTGGCAGGTCACATGACCTGTCAGTGGCGGCTCCTGCCAGCCAGTTGAAGATTGAACCCCCTCTCCTACATTCTTCAGTCTATATACACAAACATCTGACATCATGCTGTTTACTTTACTATTATCATACTTACTACTGCGAGTGAACGATGTCTTCCTCTCTAAACGTGTGTAAACAGTTTATTACAGACAGTTATAAACGCCAGCATATAAATCACTATTCATAAAAATGTTTAAAATCACTATTCTTAAAATGTTTATACGCTATAATAACACAAATGGAGACAAATCCGACAGCCATTACCAGTTAACTAGCTTTATTTTGTTATTTGTAGATTCGTTCGGTTTTCAAACTAAGGAGAACTAGTGAAAACAAGTTAGCCAAACAGCTAACAGCTAATACCGTGCGCAAAAGTCAAACGAGGTGACGAAACACTTTTTAAATACAACAAACGAGGATAAAAACACATTAAAGTTACATTCTGAGAAACAAATCTCACTATGTATAACTTTACAACCGCTAGCAGCATTTAAATCAGTTTTAATAGTTATCTGGACTGTTAGCCCGATCCAGCTAGCTAACGTTATAAACGTAAAAAAACACCGTATATGGCGTATTTTAAGATTATTTGTTTAATAAGTGAGACCAAATACGAAAAATAACTTTTTTAACGGGTAAACACTAAACAGTGAATAAAAAGCTATTTATTTGACTTATTTATCAGAGCAGTCTGTCAAACTGACGATTATTGGGCGAGACCAAAATAAAGTCCGACTAGCTGTAGCGTTTCAAGAGCGAGTCACAACAAACTCATTCACAAACACTTCACTGGTATCATCTGCTTATGAAAGCAGTTTAACAGGTAGTTAAGCCAGTTTCGACTGAAAATATAACACCTCGAGTCAGGGTGTGTGTGTGTGTGTGTGTCACTGTCCTGACGAGCTTATGATCATAAAAACTGATAAGCACAAACACAATCACCTACAATCAGACCGTAAACATCTCCAGCATTAATCACACGTGAATCCTCCACACACACACACACACACTCCGGTTCCGAGCGCAATCAGGTGTGATTTAAAGGATCGTGAATCCTCCAAACACACACACACACACACACACACACACACACACACACTCCGGTTCCGAGCGCAATCAGGTGTGATTTAAAGGACTTTCTCCGCGTTTCTTCTCTTTCGCGACGGAATAAAGGAGCCTGCACTGACAGCATCTCTCTGTCTGTCTCTGATCTGCGCCATCTTTGCAGAAAGACTCTTTGGGGCTGCAGTTGCTTGCAAACAAAGAGCAGCCCCCCTCCTCTGGCGCCAGACGAGCGGCGTTCACTGCAATAACACACACACACTGACGGAGCTGCTCGTACCTTCTGTGTGCTGGATCCTGGCTCCAAAGAACAGGGCTAAAAACACGAGACGACACGGTATAGCATCCATCCTCATCCTCATCCTCCTCATCCTCGGCGCTAGCGCTTCTTCTGCGAGACTCCAGCAGTTGAGTGAGAGAGAAGGGAAGATCAGCGGCGCGGTGATTGGCTGGACGCAGCGCCCCGAGCCCCGCCCACCGGAGTAAACGCGACGCGACGCGTCTGGAGCTCCCACGCGTTCATTGCGTAAGAACACATTCCTGTCCTCCTCTGTCTGAGTGCTTTGGCCACGCTCGCTTCTCCTTCCTTACAATATTATAGAAATATGTCTGAACATGGCAACTGGACATTTAACAAAAACTCCTGACTGGAGTAACAGTTACTGACTAAACTTCACTATGTATATAGGCTACATATAAATATAGTGGTGGCCAAAATTAGTATTTTCAGCAGATAAAATGGTTTTAAGTCAGTTATTTCTATCTTTTGCTGTAGTGTGTCAGTAGGAAATATCAGCTTACATTTCCAAACATTAATTTTTCCATTAATTGTAATAATGCAGTGAGATATATGTTAGTGCTGCACACAGAGATGTGATCTGATCATCATCCGTCTGTCTGGAGTCACATGAAGAAACAGAACAAACTGAGACAGACTCAATCCAGAAGAACTGTGTCTCCGAGACGCTTCGAGAAACCTCCTGCAAAGCTACAGTGCTGCTAAACGATATATTAACAGTATGTATATATAGGTGGATTATAGGTCTTATTTGAGGTGGATCAAATGCAATATTTTATAAAAATAAAATAACATTTACAAGTATGTTTGTATGAAGTGTTTCAGTAGTGAGCAACACGGATAAAAAACATCCAGTTTAATCTGATCAGATGAACACGCTTGATCTGAAATCCTGCATCATCCTCGTTTTGAGCAGTGTGTGACTGTAGAGCACCAGGCAACTTCACAATCTTCACTTTTCATCCCAAGCCGCTATGAAACAGCATCTAAACATACTGAATATACACAGCATGTCTCTCAGTCCACATCGTCTGTGTGTCTCCTCTGCTGTCCCTTATGCATTATTCATCTGAGGGGACAAAACATCTGACCCCATCAAACCCCCAACCCCCAGAGCCTGATGAGGGCCCAGTGCTGGATCAGGCTTAGGGTCTGTAGGGCCGGATTCTGGGGCCCTTCCCCCTCCAGCACACGAGGGCCCGATTCCTCAGAAACTAATGTGATTTAACCCTGCGCTGGACGATCATCCTCCGCCTGTCTGATCATCTGAGAAAACTGTTATTATTATTTTTTTATTTTTTGTTCAGTTTTTATTTAATTTATTAAGTTTTGGTCATTTTGTTAAGTGCATTTATCTTTTTTCATTTTATTATATTTATTTATTTTATTATTATAATGTTACATTTGTTGTTTCTTTATAGCTAATTTCAGTTTTAGTTTTAGTAAACGTATTTCATTTACTTGCTAAGGTAATATTTTAATTAAAGTTTTTCATCTAATATGTATATTTTATATTTCAATTACTATATTTCAATTTTTTTTTACAATTGCTAAACTGTACATTTCCCCCCACATTGGCCTTTATGTCAAAATAATAATTGAAATATACATAATAAGGTGCTATCCTTTATATGTTATAATATCCCTTTGTTGTAAGATGTTTTGCATGGTATAGTCATTTTATTAATTTTTTACATTTTGATTGATTGTGTTAAGTGTTGTGTTTTATTATGTATTATTTTATTGTTTGTTGAAATTAATATTCCTTATATGATTATTTATATTGTTGAATGTATTTGTTCATTGCAGCAAGACATTTTATTAGACATAATAAAGTATATGTCAGTTCAAGACTGAACACCTGAGTGCCACATAATGCAAACATAATATTAGGAAAATAAAAAAAAAAATTTAAAAAAATTATTTAAAAATCAGTAATATTTTGGGATTTATATAGTCAAGAATTTAAAGTTGTAATGCATTTTAAAACTTCCTGCAGTGTTAAAATATGCATATTTTTAAGCGTTGTTGGTGGCAATGGATAATTACACAGGTATATTAATTATGCACGTAGTTGAAGTGATTTGCATGGAATATACATTAACCTGACCTGGTTTTGGCAAAGGATGGGTGTGGTGTTTAACCTTGAGACGTGTTAGAAATGGCCCGTCTGGCGCACACCTCATTTAGAGCCCAAAACGCAGAAACGCTCATTAATTTAAGCTGCAACAGTGTTCTTCTAAAAAAACCTTTCTCTGCTATTAAGCAGTAATGAGGTTAACCATAAGTAGGGCAAACAAAAAATCTCTTCACTTAAGGGAATATTTTGGTCCTCAGAGTAATCCTTCAACAAAGTACATGCTCAAACGAAGATAAGGCCATTTTTGTGCTAATTGGGCAAATAAAAAAGGTACACTGTGTTAGATTATGAACAGCAGCACTGAGATTGAGCAGTGTTAGATTTAAGTAGTATGAGAGACTTTAGAGCTGTACAATCGAATGCATAATTCATATATTGCCTCTTGCCTGTGTCAAAACACAGCCTTTTTAATCTACAGAGATGCAGAGATCAAAAAGATTGGATTTTCATTGACATACAACCTCAAAATCTGAAGGAGATGTGAGTGGTGCTTGTAAAACTCACTGCCACAATGTATCTGTGGTTGCTAGGGTGCTTCTATGTGGTTGCTAAGTGATTGCATACAAGCAAAAATCAGCAGAGTTTATCCTGAAGTCTCTGATATTCTGCTCTCTTTCAGTCTATGGGATACACTCTTAAAAATAAAGCTGCTTAAAAGGTTGTTTACAACGATGCCATAGAAGAACCATTTTTGGTTCCACAAGGAACCATTCAGTCAAAGAACCATCTCTTTCTTACCTTTTTATAATCTGAAGAACCTTCTTTCACCACAAGGTGAAACTGAAAGGTTCTTCAGATGTTAAAGGTTCTTTATGGAACCATCTAGACAAAAAGGTTCTTCTATGGCATCGTGAAGCACCTTTATTTTTAAGAGTGTATTTAGACCAAATTTATCATATGCCAGGGGGAATTGTAGAAGTCTGCTTTCGTGACGAAATAAAGAAGTAGAAAACGTGACTTGGTGTGTGTGTGTGTGTGTGTGCGCGTTTTTGTGACAAATGAGGACATAAATTTGTATAATGACAAGGGTATGAGTGTGTGTGAGTGTGAGTGAGTGAGTGAGTGAGAGTGTGTGTGTGTGTGTGTGTGTGTGTGTGAGTGTGTGAGAGTGAGTGTGTGTGTGTAAATGCGACTTTTTATCTCACAATACAAACTTTTTTCTTGAGTTTACATCTCACAATTCTGTTTTTTTTTCCCACCAAAAAGTAAAAAACAAGTATTGTGACTATTTATTTTTACCCCTCAGAATTATGAGGAAACTAAGTCAAAACTTTGAGATAAAAGTGGCAATTACCTGTTTTATTTATTTGATTTTTATTTTGGTATGGAAATGGGCTTCCATAGAAAGTTATGTCTAACCACTTAGAGAAGTAAAAAGTATTTTATTATGAGATTAAACTCTCAATTTTATTCACCCGTGACGTAAATTTACAGGTTATTTTGTTCATAAAACAGACGTGTGCTGCATTAAACTGTAAGCAGTGGCTGGTTCAATCTTTATAATTGACCTTCCTTTAAGAGAAACGATGGTTGTTTCTTCACAGCAGAAAGCACCGGCGCGCTCCTGATTTAGCAGTGCAGGAAAAACATTTAGCAGATGCTGAATCATATTTCCTGTTTCATAAGTGTCTCCAATGGTGTGTGTTCTGCTTATTATGGGATGTTTGGCTGCTGGTTGATGAGGAGTCCTGAGGAAACGTCTGGATGACTTCACTCACACTCCAGTGACCAGACAGAACGTGCATTCATACAAAGAAGCCAGAAATCTTGAATTTAGTCCCTTTATCCTAGCGGAGGAACTTCTGTTTTTTCGAGGCTCTTCATGCTGATGTGTGAATGAGGACTGTCTCCTCGAGTCTCGCTCGTCTGCTACACACTCACACTCCCTCGCGTCTCACGGGTTACCGACGGTCACACACCGTTTATCCTTAATTAGCGTTATTTAAGTCTTTCTAAAACACGCTCTCATCTGGGCATTCGTGTCTGAGGGAGGAGAGTTGTGTTGAGACGAGAGAGATGAACACATTCACACTGCCCCTGCGTTGACTTAGACTTTAATTATTTTTTACCACAGTTTGCTCAGGATAAAAGTACTAAACTGTTACGTGTAACTCGTTCGTGATACAGATGTGAATGATACCACAAACAGTGTGAGGAAAGACAGCTAGAAAGCTTTCCTTTAAAGGAATAGTTTATCTGAAAATGAAAGTTTGCAGTAAATGTGCTCACCCTCAGGTCATCCGAGATCAGGATGAGTTTGTTTCTTCATCAGGTTTGTAGAAATGTAGCACTGCATCAGTGTCTCATCAATGGATGCTCTGCAGTGAATGGGTGCCGTCAGAATGAGAGTCCAAACAGCTGATAAAAACATCACAATAATCCACAAGTAATCCACAGCACTCCAGTCCATCAGTTAACATCTGGAGAAGACAAAAGCTGAAACTAATCCAGTATTAAGACGCTATTAACTCGATCTTCCAGTGAAGCATCAGTCTTCTCTCTGGTTACATGTGCAGGACGTCTTCAATCATTTAGTGCTGTTAAACTCCGCCCCTTCGAGCTCTGAGTGCCACACCCACATCTCAACATCCAATCAACAACTGAACCAAACCCCGCCCTACATTTACAATATAGAAGAAAAGATCCTTCATTTCATGGTGACTTTGAGTATATTATGGATTATGGAATCAATGTATTTTAGCTGGAAGCAACGGTTTGAAGTTAAAACATTTTAAAGATGGATTTGTTTATTCCCAAGGCCCTCCCGGTGCTCAGGTGACAGTGGCAGACCTCTCTTTAAGTGTTAATGGGACGTCACCAGCTGTCCGCACAGGTAGATCCAGAGCCCCGCTCCGAACCATCTGTGCATCCTCCATCATTACTGCCTCCGAACAGAGAACAGAGAACAGAGAGAGAGAGAGAGAGAGAGAGAGAGGTTTTTATCAGCTGTTTGGACTCTCATTCTGACGGCACCCATTCACTGCAGAGCATCCATTGCTGAGACACTGATGCAATGCTACATTTCTACAAACCTGATGAAGAAACAAACTCATCTACATCTCGGATGGCCTGAGGATGAGCACATTATCATTTCTGGGTGAACTATTCCTTTAAGTTGGCATGAAATGAAAATTCACAGTATCTACTTTCTAAACGTATCTTATAGATCTTATTGTGAACAATTCATCCATGTACGTTTTTTTTTTTTTTTTTTTTAAAAAATGGGGTTTAAGACAAATTATAAATAAATGTG
>NW_015643188.1:224266-226638 GCF_001515625.1 Sinocyclocheilus rhinocerous | reverse complement strand
GAGAGAGAGAGAGAGAGAGAGAGAGAGAGAGAGAGGGGTGGCCGGAGCTCAGGAGACTCAACGGAAGGAGGGACTAAACAGAGAGCAGATAATGAGAAGCGCCGGCTCTCCCGGAGGAATACGGCCAGCTGTCACTCACAAACCCCAGCGGCCACCTGGAGCCGGTTCCCACACTCACTAAACCCGCTGGAACTCAGTCTCATGTCATTCAGACTCTGTCAGGCTGACCCAGGATCAGACTCATGACTCTAGAGAGCTTCGGCTCACTCTCAGCTGATGCGGGTCCATGCAGAGCTGTTGTGCTTTGATGTGATGACTAAAGAGTTCAAATTTTATTTTATGGCACATTTGAACCGTTTATCTTGGCTAACAATAGCTGACTTATTTAAATGCCAAATACAGTTTAAACCAAGTTTATGAAATCATGAAAAGCTGCTAACACACAAAACACATGGGTAACCACTTAGAACACTCTAGTGACATTTTTTAACATCTAGTGCATTTAATATATATACTGTATATATATATATATATATACACACACACATACAGTATATATTTAGAAAATATTGACATGTATATATTTATATTCATATCATTTATATTATATATATTTAATATATAAACATAACATATTTATCTGAAATATATACATATTTCCTGCCATTTCTTTATATTTATTTGTGAAATGTACTAGCTTTTTTTGCAGTGTTGATTGTCACATTCATATCTACTCAAGGGTTCAGTGAGCATGCATCCTTATCTGCTTTAGATCAGCAGTAACATTACATTTCTGTTTACAATCACTCACTGTTTACTGTAATATTAATACCTTCATGTTCTATAGAGACTCATTGGGATCTGTAAAATTTGTGATAATAATTTTAAATCTATTATTTTTCCCTCCCCTTCTATAAATATTTTCTTCTGACCTAACAATGCAGAAGTTTTAACCCAGAAATGTGATTGTATAATATATAATTCTGTTTGGGTCTGTTTGACACACAAAACACATCAGTGACTCTTAAAGCCCAACCTGAATTATTGTAACATTAATGCAAAGGACGTTTGATGCACGTTATTAGATTTACATTTTGTTCATAATCGGTCAGAGCCTCAGTGTCTCTCAGACCAAACCGAACATAAAATCATCCAGTTTTGATGAACATATGAATGTTTTTAGTTCATGCATTCCCTGGGAATCAAACCCATGATGGTTATAAATGAAGGTGTTGTAATAAACTGCAGATATGCTGTAGCTTTGAGCTTTGAAAACCCTGAATAGGTCGCATTACAAAGAAAGAAATAGTAATAAAAATAAATAAAACATCTCTGCCTGCTTCATACAGGCTCTTTAACCCAGCGGTCAGGTTTGGTTGAGATGGGTCTCTCAGAATCACACTCTTCTGATGCTGCCACTGACGAGAATCAAAACAAAACACAAATCAAACCCAATCTGAATATAGTTATCATTTCCATCCTAACTACAGCAATCAACTGTCACTTCCTCATCATACTGTACATCAGTGCGGTTTATCAGTGCATATGACAGATTAACTTTTTTCAGACACATTAAAAAATCTTACCAACCCCAAACTTTAGAATAGTAATAGGTCACACTTTATTTTAAGGTCCAATTCTTGCTATAAACAAACCATTAACTATGACTTTTGCCTCAATAAACTCCTAATTCGCTGCTTATTAATAGTTAGGAAGGTAGTTGTTAAGTTTAGGTATTGGGTAGGATTAGGGATGTAGAATATGTGCTTTACAAGTACTACTACTACTACTAATAATAATTCTACTACTACTAAACTAATAAACTAATAAACAGCCAATATGCATGCTAATAAGCAACTAGTAAATAGTGGGAATTGGTCACTAAACTAAAGTGTTACCCAGTAATGTATTAGATATGTAAGTTCTTTATTAATTCACCAGGATATTTTGTTTAATGAATACAGCTTTGAATAATCTCTTAATTATGGAATAGTTTTCTGTGTTGAATTTGTGGCCAATGGAAGATATTAAAGAAACTGAGATATTAAACAGTTGATCCAGGTTCACAGTCACGTCTTCATAATGTTCACATAATCCGGATCTCTCTGAGACTACAGGAGAAAATCAAGACAAAATTATTATTACATACTGTAGATCAGCAATCAGTTTGTGCTATATTAAAGCATGGCAGCTCAGCAATACAATACATAAAATACAAATACACATACAGAACATTTATTGTAAGTATTTACCACATTTGATAAATCACTTTTTTTGACCGAAGCCGGATCGATGGATTTATGACTGGTAGCAGAAATCTGTCACACACACACACACACACACACACACACACACACACTCACACTCACACT
>NW_015643188.1:217041-223761 GCF_001515625.1 Sinocyclocheilus rhinocerous | reverse complement strand
ACACTCACACTCACACACACACACACACACACACAGAGACAGACAGACACACACAGACACACAGACAGACAGACAGACAGACACACACACTCCTGTTCTTCTAGCAGTGTTTTACTGTGGTACGAAAGGTGAAGTATAAAGGGAAATGCTTGATATCCACACCTCATTGTTTGTTTTGAGTCCAGCCATATTTTCATACACTCCTTCAGCAGCAGCACAGCCATATGACTGACAGAAAACAGAAACAGAGAGTTTTCTTTGAATGTGTTCAGTCTGTTGTTCGTGTGAATGGTTTCCCCCTGAACTATTACAGCACTGAGCAGAATCACTGAGTGCTAAACTCACACGCGACGACTGCTTTCTGTGCATCGTCACATACTGAGCCTCCTCTGCTTCATCCTCAGACTGCAGGAATCCTACAACACAGGCTTCGTTTAAAACAACCCTACACTATATGATCACAGAACTAAAGATGCAAGTAAACTACTTACTTTTTTTGCAAAACTTCAACAGTTTCAGTGCCAAGTAAATGATTATCATCAGGAGAATCTCCAAAATCACAGGCAACAGAAATAAGATAGCCGTCCTAAAATGCAACAGAATATCAAAAGAGTTTAACTTCTGAATAATTGTGTAAATACTTCAAACACAGCATTACGTCCAAATTAATAGTTTTGCAAAGCAGGAAAAAGCAACATATTCTCCAATTCAAATGGACGTAAATGGTTTAAAGAGAGAGTTCACACACAAAAAAGATAATTCTGTCATCATTTACTCTCTCTCACATCGCTCCAAACCTGCATGACGTTATTTCTTCTGAAGAACACAAAATCAGATATTTTGACAAATGTTCAAGCTTTTCCAAAATAGTATCCAAAAAGGAACTTGTAAATAATAATAATAATGCACACTAAAGTCAATATAGGAGCACAAAATACTTTTATTTTGACACCATCTGGCCACTGTAATTTATTTATATGGAAAGAGCCTTCTGGACATTATCAACAATATCAAAAATAACAATATCTGCTTTTGTGTTCCATTGACTCATTTTTAAACTGGGGTTTGTGAGTTGATGAAAAGCTAAAGATAAATAAATATAAAATGTAAAAACAAATAAAAACAACCAAATAAAATACACAATAAAAATATTAATATTTTATTACATTTGTCTGCAAACCAACACTCTATAAAATTCTGGGTTGTTTCAACCCAACTTTGGGTCAAGTATTGACTAACCCAATTATTTAGTTTTTTAATTAAATGTTTAAATTTTATTTTTTTGCCCAACAATTGGGTTAGTCCATATTTGACCCAAAGTTGGATTGAGACAACCCAGCATTTTATAGAGTAAAGCGACTATTACCTGACATAGAGAAGTGTGAACATGTGAATGTGTCATTAAATGATTGAAATATTAACTTGAAATTAGCGGGGCTTTAAGTAAGAATTTTAGGTGAGAAGGTAGAACAAGTTTTCCCTGAAGAAAGGCAGTCGTGTGAGTTTGGACCAGCATGAGTGTGAGTAAATGAGCCGTTATATTAAAGGATCTCACCTTTTGCGAGCGCTGGCTGAGATCTGATCAGACTCTGCTGTATCCGGACTCTCTCTGCTCTTCTTCTGATGGACAGTGATATGAACAGGCATCTGCAGCTCTTCTGTCGAGCAGCAGTACCATCCCGTGTGCTCCTTCTTCAGTCGGCTCATGCTCACAGTCGTGTTTCTCAGACCGTATCTGATCTCAACCGAGGCTCCGTCTAACCTCCCAGACGCTCCTGTAATGCACTGACCTCCAAACTTACACCATTTTACACCATATTGTACTCCCTGATGGTAGCAGCTGATGGTAACGCTGCCATTCTCAGATCCCGTCACATTCTGAGAGTTCACGAGAAGTCTTGGAGACTCTGGAAATTGTATAGAAAACATCAGTTTGACACTTCTTTCGCAGTGTGTTTAAAGGAATAGTTCAAATGAGAATGTGCTGTAAATGTGCTCATCCTCAGGCCATCTGAGATGTAAATGAGTTTGTTTCTTCATCATAGAAATGTAGCATTGCATCAGTGTCTCAGCAATGGATGCTCTGCAGTGAATGGGTGCCGTCAGAATGAGAGTACAATAACGCTGACTCTCATTCTGACGGCACCCATTCACTGCAGAGCATCCATTGCTGAGACACTGATGCAGTGCTGCATTTCTACAAACCTGATGAAGAAACAAACTCATCTACATCTCGGATGGCCTGAAGGTGAGCACATGCTAATTTTTGGCTGATCTATTCCTTTAACAACAATAAGAAAGTTTCTGTCATTTATACTCGTTTTTGTGAGTTTGTACAGATTCAGCTTGGCGTCAGAGAGGTTCAGAGAACTGTAAGATGGTCTCACCTGCTGTGACGTTTAAGAAAAACCTCGCCCGTTTATCAAAAGCTGAAGGAATATGAATGGCACACCAGTAATAGCCAGACTCCTGGACGTTATCCATGCGGACGGTGAAGCTGTGACGTGACGTGTCATCTGAGATAAATACAGTTTTGTGATGAAATCTCTGGTCAGGGAACTCCACATAATCACTCAATAGCCAATAGTATCCAGTGCTCAAGTATTTGCATGAAAATGCATATTTCTGATTATATAAACAAGGAATTATGACAGACTGTCCTCTCCGAACAGATATCTGCCTGACCGTAGTGATGTCCTGAGCACCTTCACAAAAGAAATATTGTATATTAAAATAATAAATACATGAATTAATCCAAAAATATGTGGCTTTTTATGCCATTTCGTATATTTTTTTACTTGCACACACATATTTATTTAAAAAAATAAAATAAATACGAACAAATTTCCAAAATATTAATATACACATTTATTAAAATAACAATTCGATCCAAAAAGAGTGTCAAATATTTTATCTTTAATAAAAAATGTAAAAAAAAATAAAAAATAAAATATTATGTAAAAAAATTTAAAATATATATTTTTTTTAAATCCCAGATTTTCAACATAGTCTCAGACTTTTGGACCCTTCTGTTTACTCATTATGCCAATATCATAATATTGTTGACTTCATAAATTTACTAGTCTTGCATCTTTGCATAAACACGAAAATCTTAAGATTATTCATATAAGAAAACGATTCATATTTCACAGGACTATAAGGCATGTGTATCTGTAAGTAAACGGTACGGATGCTTGTGTAGTTGGTCTCACCTGAGAGTCTGATGAAGCTGCAGATGAAGAGAAGACAGTTCAGATCCATGGCTGGGTCATTGTGAAGATGTTCGATGGGAACGCATGTGAAATCTGCTCTTTTCTCATCTCTAGTTCCCGTTTTTCTGCCGCTCCGGCCTGACTCACCCTCCAGCATACACTACCACGATTTTGCAAGAGTATTTGTGGATGGTGTGACAAAACTGCTCATTTATTTATAACAGTTTTTCAAGTCAGGTGAAACCAATGTGACAGATTCCCTCCGAAACAACAGCATTAACACTGACAGAGACAAACCGACCGATGGCTTCTTCTCTACAAAGACTTTCCAGTAATCATGAAAAACAAGAAATAAGCACCATGTTTCCACCCACAGTTTTCCACTTCATGAAAACAGACCCTCAGATCTCTGGCACTTGAGCTGGAGCACAGACGGAGACGGAGAAATGAACAGGCCAGACAGAAAGACTGGGTTACATGTCAAAGAAACGCTTCAGCTAAAAATATAACTTCTGTCACTATTTGCTCACGTCTGTATGCATGCTATCCGTTTTGTATTTTAGTGTGTCATATACTTATACCATATATACTCATATACTTAAATATTACCAAAAAAAAAGTAATTTTTTAAATTGTATTTAACAACTTTTGTTTTCACAAAATGTAACTATTATAAACAGTATTTTTTATTATGTTTCTTTTTTTTTCTTCTTTTTTGATTTCTTACAGTTTTTAATGTGCTTTCCCGAAGCTCAAACTAAACAGCATGGCTCTAGCAACACTACACTTTTAAAAAACAAAGCTTTTTATGCATCGATGGTTCCATGAAGAAACTTTCACCTCAGAGTTCCACACACCTCACACACCTCACACACCTCATCTGAGGATAACCAGCATTCCCCACAACTCAGAAAAAAGAAAAAAAAAACCCATTCAGGTCACACTGACCCAGTACATAATATAAGGGTTAAAAAAAATCGAATTTCTTCAATCAAAGAGTTGACAGACTGAATAAAACTAACGCTATTCATTTACTTGAGTTACACACATTTGATAAAAAAAAAAAAAGATCACTCTCATTAACATAAAGGACAAACAAACACTATAAAAACCCTAAGCCTGTCTATCTGTTCATTATTTCACTTTTCTGACCATAGATGCATATATGTTTTTATTATCTGCTGCAGTCAACTAACACAAGAACACAGACAAAACAAGACAAAAATACAATTAGACTGACATGAACCCATGTTAATGCGTTGTAGGAGAGATATAAAATCCCTATTAAAATTAATGAGTAACTAAAAGTACCTGAGTTTTTTGCTTAATTCCGTTCATAATTTCATAGAGATCTTCACATGCAACCTCGTCGTATTTCCCATTTCCCTGAAGAAATAAAATGAGTATATGAATAAATTGAATAATAATGACAACAGTTTATAGTGCAAGTGTGTGAAAGCTGGGAATGTGGTCAAAATGACCTGAGTGTTTTGTTTATTTCCAGTCATGATTTCATAGAGATCTTCACATGCAACCTCATTGTTTTTTCCATTTCCCTATAAAGAAATGAGTATATAAATTAATAAAAACAACAACTGTTTATAGTGCAAGTTTATGAAGATGTGATAAAAAGTACCTGAGTGTCTGGTTTATTTCCAGTCATGAATTCATAGAGATTTTTACAAGTAACCTCACTGTTTTTCCCAGTTTCCTATGCAAATAATATTAAAACTAATACGTAGTAGTGATGGATTGTGATCAAAAGCGGACAGTATGGTGAATGTGAGAGCTGTGCTTCACCTACTTTGAGCAGTTGCTGTTTGTTCATGTGATTATGAAGATTTGAGCTTTCAGCTCTTTGTTCTGCGGACACACACACACACACACACACACACACTCATGTAATTCTGTACAAATGTTTCATTGCTTTGTCTTACTAATGAAATCATGAAATCACGTACTTCTCTTGTTCCTTGCTTTGATCAGCATCACAGCTCCGCAGACTGTAATGGGCAGCATCGCTCCCAGAATGAGCAGCCACAGCAACCGCCTGGAAACAAATCTCACAATAAGAGCCAATGAACGATCTGCTGCTAGCAAGTGCTTTGATTAAATGAACACAATCGCTTACCTGTCTGCACTGAGTGGTGGTGTGCTCTCAGAGGGGTTAGTTGTAAACTGTGTAATATCTAGGGCCTCCATCACAGTAACATGAACAGGCATCTGTGAATCCTCATTAGAGCAGTAGTACCATCCACTGTCCTCTGTCTTCAGCTGCCACAGCGTCACTCTCAGAGCATCAGCATCATCACACATCACTGCAGTTCTCTCTAGAGATCCTCCATCTCTCCCAACACAAGATCCCCTGATCCTACACCAGTGTGAAGCGCCGCGACAGCGGATGGTGACGTTACCACCCTCATAACCTGACACAGTCTGACTGGAGACACGGAGCCCTGCTTCAGCTAGACATTTGAGAGAAAAGGTCAGAGACAAAGTCATTTACACATTCTGCAATATAAGAAGGTATAGCAGCTGGATGGGTTTATAAATCTGCACAGAATCAATGATACCTTCTGTAACCTGCAGGTAAAGATGTGTGCCAGCATCGTATCCAGGTAAGGTAACAGCACACCAGTACGTGCCGGAGTCCCTCACTTCTGCTTCTCTCAGTGTCGCCGTAAACACATTTTCTGTTCGATTATCCACAACAGACATTCTGCTGTGTGATACGTAATGACTGAAGATCCAGACACCTCCAGAACTCATGTATTTTGGGTAATTGACATATTTTTGATCATATAAACACGGGATTGTGATTGTTTGCTGTTTTTGTACAGATATTTTACCGACTGTATGGATGTCTTGAGTTCCTGTGAAAGAAAAATTTAAATTCATACTTGCATAATTGAAAACAGCGTGTTGTCTTAAATGGAAACAAATCTGTTTTTTTGTTTTTTTTTGATCCAACAAAGAGGTGTGCCCCAAGGATCAATATTGGGACTACTGCTTTTTTTTCTATTTATGTAAATAAAAATAGACATGTCCAACTGATGACACTGACATATGTGAATTTTTCAAAATTGAGATGTATGCATCATCTGAAAGCTGAATAAATAATCTTTCCATTGATGTATGGTTTGTTAGGATAGGACAATATTTGGCTGAGATACAACTATTTGAAAATCTGGAATCTGAGGGTGCAAAAAAATCTAAATATTGGACATTTACAAAATATCTTCATCGAACATGATCTTTACTTAATATCCTAATGATTTTTGGCATAAAAGAAAAATCGATAATTTTGACCCATACAATGTATTGTTGGCTATTGCTACAAATATACCCCAGCGACTTAACACTGCTTTTGTGCTGCAGGGTCACATACATATATTTATATATAAAATGTGAAGCAAAACAAAACGACGACGTGTCTGGATGTTTTTCACATTTGGGACACTTGACTCGTCTCCCGCAGCTTCATCCGCCTGCGGTCTGGACATCTGAG
>NW_015643188.1:210751-216104 GCF_001515625.1 Sinocyclocheilus rhinocerous | reverse complement strand
TTTGGCCGAGATACAATTATTTGAAAATCTGGAATCTGAGGGTGCAAAAAAATCTAAATATTGAGAAAATCATCTTTAAAGTTGTTCAAATTAAGTTCTTAGCAATGCATATTACTAATCATAAATTAAGTTTTGATATATTTACGGTAGGACATTTACAAAATATCTTCATGGAACATGATCTTTACTTAATATCCTAATGATTTTTGGCATAAAAGAGAAATGTATAATTTTGATCCATACAATGTATTGTTGGCTATTGCTACAAATATACCCCAGCGACTTAACACTGCTTTTGTGCTGCAGGGTCACATATATGTATCTAAATAAATCTTTTTTTTTTTTTACAAATTCACTTATCTCTTCAGTGATTTTAATATTTTGCAAGATTGGCTTTTGGATAATAAACTAGTCCTATAGTATGAGTTTTGGTTTACGACAGAAACTTAAATCCAAAGCTGGTTTGTGTGCTGTATCATGTGAAGATGGTCCTTTGCATAAAGTTGACACTATTAAATATATTGGTGTATGACTTGATTCTGAACTTTCCTTTAAACCACATATTAATCATGTTTTGCGTAAAGTTAACTTATTAGTATTTTACATTGATCTCAAAATTGTTTTTCATAAAGTGTTGGTAAGAAACTGGCTTCACAACAAAATTTCTGGCTTAAATTATTTTGATGTTGTTTATCAAACTGCTTCAAAATATGATCTTGCTCCACTTAATACGGTTTATAATAGACTTTATAGATTATTTTTGGGATGTTCTTTTTAACTCATCACTTTATAATGTATGATGCATTATAATTGCCTTCTTTGCAAATAAGAAGACATAGTCATCGGCTTCAATTTATATTTAAATGCATTAATTTTAGTTACTTCAGTTACCTAAAACAATATGTAGTACTTTTCTCTGTAAATTACCCAGTTAGACATTCCCCCAACACCCCAACTGAAAAAAAAAACAATTGGCAAAAAGGCTTTTATGTTTAAAACTCCAATAGATTGGAATAATTTAATTGTAGATATTAGATACATTACATCATTCTATTTTATTTGTTTCTATTTGATGTTTATATACAGTTCTATTCACTGATTATTGTGTTTTGTTGGGTATTTATTGGCCATTTTGTCAAATTGGTGGTGTACTTTTGCTAATGTGTGTTGTGTATTAATGCGTTTGTTTGTTTATGTATTGATATTTGCAGTTATGTTGTTGTATGTTGATATTTCGTTGTGATTATCTTACACTGTATGTTGGGAGCCCCTTGAAAACGAGATGGTACATCTCAAGGGGTTACTCCTAATAAACAAACTGAATTGAATTGAACTGAAATGAATGGGAAAAAATGACTGTTATCAAACGGCAATGGCAAAATAGCAAAATGGCAATCTTTTGACTTACAGAGACAGTGTTTACACTTTAAAGAGAAATTAATCATCAAGAAAGAATGAATTTACACACAACATATGCATCAATAAACATTTCATTTTGAAATTAATTTCTTCATTATCAAGGGGACCCGCAGAATTGATCTCAAACCTGACCTGACTACAGCTTCACGTATAACACTTCAATCTAAAAGTGTGCATTTGGACAAAAGGCAAATATCACAAAATCTATAAACCTTACATGCACCAGAACCTGTGCAAAAATACCAGTCTGCTGAACACACATGCATATCAACTAAATAACCACATATGGATAGACTTACAACACCTTATTTCATTATATGCATAAGCTCATATGAGATAATTTACATAAGCATACTGCCATCCATGTTATACTACTGCATGAAGAATACTACTGAAGAATGGTATCTGTGCCGAAGCATTGCATGACTAAAAGTCATAAAAAATCCTTCAATCATTCGTCAAATTAATTGTAGATCCTGTGCTGCTTGTTCTTTGTTAAAACATCCAGATACTGTTCTACTAACTGAGAATCCGCTCCAGCTGATTCACCGTTCATTTTGTGAACCCAACTGGCCAATTCACTGAACAGAACCGACTTAAAAGAATGGATAATCATGAATGAATCACTGGCATTATGCCATTTTTAACAACTGACAGAAACCGACCATATTGCTGAAATGCTTTCAAAGAAATACGTCTGTGGTTTATCGGGCTGCACACACCATTGCACAGAATATATATGCTAATGAATCCAGTGACAAAAATAAGCAAAATAGAGCCACATGCCTCATTAGATAAAATATCTAATTCTTGACATCTTATTTAAGATGCACCTGTTTGGTTTCAGCTGATAACTCAGTCATCCATTACAGTAGATAAATGAAACATTAGACCATTAAACATTAACACTGCTAGTCCTATGCAAAGTTGCTGAAAAAATGTTAATACAGTATATACACAATATACAGTCAGAGAAAAGAGCAGAATTTAGTGTTTTTCGTACCTGCAGCGTGTGTGAGGAGGAACATCAGCAGCAGAGTCTCCTTCATCATTGTGGCAGAGTGAGAATGAGCTGATCTTAGTATGACTGTATATATTTCACCACTTTCACATGCACAGCATTTGTGCCACTGCATTTAATATGCAATCATATCATGCACTTTGCATCATCTCCACAATGCACGTTATTATAGTTAATATTTTAATGCTGAATGTTAGGTTAATGTAAAAATATAATAGTGCAAGACTATATTCTTGTATGTGATGTGATTTGCATGTGTTGCTGTCTCCTTCCTGCTGAATCGCGCGGTAAAGCAGCACTAGTGAAGATGCTGCTGATAAAGCTGCGTCTGTGAGAATGGAAACATGTTGAGGCCTCCTGCAGACCTGAAGTGCGCACCATACTGTTTATAGATCAAACAGATCTATAGATGACACTGGCTTTCTGTGAGGTTGAAATATTTAGCCACAACACTTCAGGGGGAAATATCTGTTTATATACATGTTCCAGTGATAAAAAATGTAGTGTGATGTATAGCCATAAATTCTAGCACAAAAGCAGTTTCATGTCCGGTCTTTGTTCCTCATGCAACTTTCACTCCAGCATCAGGTCCGTTCAGCCAGAAAATGATCTACAGCTGCTCTTTAGCAGAGCCTTCACACACCATTCATCTGAACTCTTATTATCAAGTTTTCCTCTTTCATAACTAACTCAAAATCTTTCAAATGTACACAAGTGGTCCTTCATCTCAGCTGACTCTCGAGGGAGCCTGTAATGAGGTCTTGGTAGTATTTTCCAGACTGTATTAACTTGGTTTCATCTCAAATGCCCAGCACTCGACTAGCCTCTCTACTCGTCGCTCTATTGCCGTCTGTGGTGGCATTTTCTTTAAGAACTAAATGTTCACTTCCTTTTTTGGCCGTGGCATCTCACTACAGTTAACCCACTTACGGTGTGTTCATCAAGCGATCGGGCAGACTGATCTAAAAATGAAATGCAGTCGACCAAACAGGAAGATGACTTTTAAAAACACCAGTGCAAAAGCACCCATGTAAACGGTACATTTACAAGATAGAAAGTGTTCTGAAACAGCGAAGCTGAAATACATATACAGATATAGATAGTATTTTATTAACATTTTAACATGCAATATTTATCAGACACCACTATTAGAATATTGTATTATCAATTTATTAATCCTATAGTGTTTTTAAGGCACATACAAAAAAAAAAATCCAGATAGGATTCAGACAGGCCTGCAAATCTATGTATAACTCTACAATTAAGTATACTGTATATATATATATATTACAAAATTATATGATTTAATAAGTAAAAGTTTTACGTTTTAAGTAAAAGTAAAAAGTTTTATAATGGGGTCTTATAAAATGCACACACTCACTCCCCAGACATTCTTATGTAGCTACTCATTAGAAACATACGTTTTAAAAAAAGAAACATGCTAATTTCTCTTTATTTCATCATTATTTCAGTCCAGTGATGAGTTCAATGATGAGTCAGTCTAGAAAAGCAGAGACAATATGTTGATATGATGCTGGTTCTATGATATAGGAAACAATATTTAATTTTTAGGAGGAATGAAAACGAGGCTGTGAGGGACCTTTACGGACCATGCTCTGCTGTAAAGACTGTAGTCTGTCCCTCGCAGCCTCACTTTCATCCATGTGAGATTCAATATGGCATCTAACCTGACTAAGATCTACTGATTCAAAAGTTGGTTGCAAGAGTAAATAGTGATAGAGGTTTCCCAGTGAGACTGTGGAGTAAATCACTTCATCATCTCTGGGAGCTGCCTGTAGCAAACGTTACATACAAGCCTGGTCACATGCACTGAAAATCCAAGTAAAAAAATCATATTATGCAGGAATGAGACAAAGGATAACCCAATAGAACAGAAGTAATGCAGATTCCAATGCTTTGTGTCTGTGTGTTATCTTACTCTTCTCTTTGTTTAAAAGCAGCTTTGAAGGACAGTACCTGTGCCAGCTGTCCTTCACATATCTCAGTCTGTGACTGCTGTAAAGCAACAAAAATGTTACATAACATCTAAAGCACATACACATTCTTGAGCATCCTTAACCAGAACCGACATAAGCCAGACATCACTCTTTAGGACATATAGAAGAAGGCAGTAAATTATTTTAATATAAGTTTTGGTGAGATATAATAAGAACTCGCTCTGTTGATTTGTTGTTGTTAAAAAAGCAAGAATGTGAATTGATAATTTCACATTAATTGTATTGAATTAGTAATGTATACATATTAATTGGCTGAATGACTTACTGGTTTTGCACAGCTTGATCGCAATCCCTGCACTACAGCTCACTATCACAGTTAACACAATGATCAGCCAAAATAATGACTTTTTTTGACGTTTTTAAACTTTTTATTTCAGTTCATCACCAAAGCAAAAAACGCAACAAAATTACTAAAAAATTAAATTCATTTAAATGAAAACAAATTTAAAATATAGCTGCAAGCAGCAATTAAGGGGCCAAGCACTACAGAAGCAAGCAAGGCAGCAAGAACCAGACCAACTCTAGCAATGAGTAACTAAAACCAATTTAAGACGGTTTTAGTCAAAATGGCTGAAAAATCATAGCTAGGCAAGGCAAGTTTATTTATATAGCACATTTCATACACAATGGTAATTCAAAGTGCTTTACATAAAATGAAGTAAAATAATCATAAAAAATAATCACAACAATAAAACAAGGAATTTAAAAACGTTTAAAATGATAAAAAAATTGATTTAAAGGGGTCATATGATGCGATTTCAATTGTTCCTTTCTCTTTGGAGTGTTACAAGCTCTTGGTGCATAAAGAAGATCTGTAAAGTTGCAAAGACTAAAGTCTCAAAACCAAAGAGATATTCTTTATAAAAGTTAAGAGTTAACCACACCTACCTAAAAC
>NW_015643188.1:200862-210186 GCF_001515625.1 Sinocyclocheilus rhinocerous | reverse complement strand
AGCACACCTCGCTTTTCAGAACAATGAGCTTTGTAAAAATTGACGCGTTTCAGAAAGGCGGGGCATAGAGGAGAAACAATAATGTACATTATGTGGAAAATAATGTGATATTTTAACCTTAAACCGCATAAACACATTTCATTACACCAAATACACAAAATAATGTTCTTTTTAGCAACATCATATGACCCCTTTAAAATGAATTTAAAACAGTTAAAAATAGGAAATGATTATATATAAAATATAGTGCAATCAGTTTGGACGTAGCACAGTGCTCATTCAATAAAGGCACAGCTAAACAGATTAGTTTTGAGTCTGGATTTGAATGTTACTAATGTTTTAGCACATCTGATTTCTTCTGGAAGCTGATTCCGGAGTCAATGGGGCTGTAGTCATTTGGCGTTAAGGCTAGGTAAATCTGGGTATCATCTGCATAGCTGTGATAGGTGATTTGGTTCTTTCTCATTATTTGACTTAGTGGGAGCATATACAGGCTAAACAAGAGCGGTGCAAGAATTGAGCCTTGTGGGACTCCGCATGTCATGGATGTCCACTTAGACTTATGCTCTCCTATTCTCACATAATAACCTCTCCCTTCTAAGTATGACCTGAACCATTTGATTACCATCCCAGAAAGCCCGACCCAGTTTTCCAGTCTCTCTAGAAGTATGCTATGATCGACAGTGTCAAACGCAGCACTAAGATCTAGTAGTACCAGCACTGATATTTTGCCAGAATCAGAATTAAAGCGAATATCATTTATTATCTTAATGAGTGCATTGCAAACTCATTGCATTTGCTGTCGGAGAGCATTTCACTGGGAATCTGACTTGGGGGGGTTTGTCAGTCTCTCAACAGTAGCAAAAACAGTGTGAGTGTTATTTATGTTACTGTTTATAAGGTTTGAGAAGAAGGTTTGTCTAGCTGTGGCTAGTTCCACATTGAAAGCATGAAGGCTGTCTTTATATATGCTATAGTGAATTTCAAGTTTCGTCTTCCGCCACATCCGCTCAGCTTTTCTGCATTGTCTTTTTATACTCTGTTCTGCTGTTGATTTTCTCCAAGGTGATTTCTGTCTGCCAGTCTTCTTGCTGACTTTCACAGGAGCAATGTCATCAATAACATTCTTAACTTATGAGTTAAAGGAATCAAGGAGAAGATCAACAGAGTCTGCAGAAATGCTTGGCGTTAAATACAACCACAAGTAATATTATTTAATGGCTTATCAGTTTTTGGCCAATAGGTGGCGCTGTTACCAAATCGATGGGGTGTATTCTGTGTGAGGTGACAATAGCACATACAAAGCTTGGTGTCAATATTTCAAAGCTTTGCAGAGATACAGTCTCAGATAGAGTTTGGCATCATTCCAGCAAATTCGTTGATGTGTTAAACGAAAACCGTTTCGTATGTTAACACGAAATCCATAACTTTTTGCCAGCATGGTCTGAAGATGATCTGAGCCAAATTTGGTGAAAATTGGACCAACGATCTAGTAGGAGTTCGAAAAAGTAGGTTTTCAACATAAATTGAAATGGCGGACAGGAAGGTAAAATTGGTATCTATGTTCTCGGCATGACTCAAGGAATGTATTGAGATCAGTTTTATTACAATAGCCCAATTTATTCAAACATTATTAGCATTTTTGGAAATTTCTTTATAACTTTTGGCAAAACCGTTGCGGAGATATAGCCTCATATCCATTTTTGCGTTCTCTTCGTCAAATTCGTTCATGTATTATTCGAGAACGGTTTGAATAAACTTGAATTCCATAACTTTTTGCCAGCATGGTCTGAAGATGATATGAGCCAATTTTGATTAAAATCAGACAAACCGTCTAGGACAAGTTTGAAAAAGTAGTTTTTTTGAACTTTTAAAAATAGCTAAAAATCTTGGCCTTACGAATCTTAAATTTTGGTGTCCAGTCAACTCGGCATGAGCCAAGGATTCAGAGGAAAAATTATTTTCCTTCTAGACCTTATGGTTCAAAGGTTATTAGCATAAACATGAGTGAAACTTTGGACAAGTGGTGGCACTACAGAGTTTGAGTTAGAGACTCCAAACTTGCTATGGTTAATGTTGAGACTGTCCTGTGTGCCAAATTTCATAACTTTCCCGCAAGCAGTTCTATTGGCGAAGAAGAAGAAGAAGAAGAACAGCAACGGATGCAATAGGTGCCTACACACCTTCAGTGCTTGGCCCCCAAATATTAATAGAAGGGTCATTCTACAGAAACATCCACTTTTGATATGGCAAGATGTCTTAAAATGTATTTCTTTTTTAACATTTAAACTTAGACCACATTATTAAATTACCTTTTGACTTTATGAAAACATTACATTAATTACATTAAATATAAAATAGTGTTTAATTTTTCTAATAATGTATAATTACTAAATATACAGCATATATTGCTTTTGTGGATTGAGTCATCACTTCTAGCTAGTTAGCTAGTAGCTAGTTAGGGTTGAGGGAACATAAGGGAACACAAAACACATTAAATTTAACATGAACTACATATACATAAATATATATATATATATATATATATATATAAACATACTGTATGTATGTGTGTGTGTGTGTGTGTGTATTTTTCTACAATGATAAAACAGGAAACCACAATTTTTTTTTCTATTTAGTTTCTTGTGTCACTAAGAGGTTGTGCACAAATTGTTCTTTTAAACCGACTGATTGAGTTCACAGTAAACAGTCTCACAGTCTTTTTTGGCACACTAAGCTATAATGACTTCAGAAGACTGGAATATTTCCAGGGAATGTATGGAATAATTTATGAGCTCCTTTAATGTTCCAGTATGAACTGGGTGGTAAATTCTTAATTCGTGTCACACAGAAAAATAAACAGGTTTGGAACAAAATGAGAGTAAATAATGACAGAATCTTTCTTTTGGAGGTCTGAAGTTTTCCTTTAAACCACTGTATAAGTAATAGCACCTTATTTTAATAAATGCACCATAAACTTGTGCTATACCCTTTAATGATGAACGATGAATGTGTCATAGATGCCTGATGGTATGACACATGACGTTTGTGTTTCCCATGATTTCTTAAACGTTCATCTACAGGGAAATTAGTCATAAAGGGAACAATAACAGCATTTGACATAAAGGATGAACATGAGTTTTGGTGTGAAGCAAGGGGTGTTTTAGGTGTAAAATCAGTAGTGGTCATGGCGTGATCGTGGGAACGTTCAGCTGGACTGTTTGCATTACCACAGCTCACTACTTAATGCTTGTGGTCACTGAACTTCCTTCACAATGTGTTTTACACAAATGCATTGCTCCCGCGCTCATTTTTTCTCATTTATGCATTGTGACAATGATGCACGCTCCTCTGCAAACCTCATATTTCAATGCATTTCATTAAGATGTAAGTCTGCCTCATCCTGTCAAGGTTAATGGAGAAAATCCTAGCAGGCTGCTGAGGGCTGTAGATGGGTAATTTCAGGCGCTATGATAAGATTCCCATCATGTGTGGATCACCAAAGCCTGCTGAGATTCAATAAGACAGGACTGCATCATAATTTTAGCTCATTTTTAATTGCACGTTTGCAGCCAAGCTTGTGTGAACAACTGCACTTTTTTCAAGAACACTAGCTTCAGAAGCTTCCTACAGAGAAACTGTGCATCTGTATTTCCTTGAGCATTTATTTTGCACACCAGACCTGCATGATTGGTATGTTTCTCTAGTGTTTTAGACCAGCGTATTAAAGACATACGGCATGTCCTCCAGCACCTGTGCATGCTCCCCAGTGACGTCTGAAGGAGGATGATGAAAGATCGCAGATGTTTGTGCAAAGGATGGTAATTCAGTCCTGAGTAAAGGCGACACGGAGCTGCAGACTTAATAAGATCTTACACACTTTTTTCCTGAAGCGCTTAGCCGGCTGTTCCAGAGAGCTGTCTTTCTTCCTGATGTATAGAGTTCTGTAGCCCTGACGTCAAAACCTGAAAACTAATTCAACACTGGTTCCCTCGAGAATTTCCTACGGGTTTTAATAATGGGGATTTTCAACTCATGACTAAAACAAGGTCATAAAATGACAATACTCAGGGTTTCTGCAGGCTTTAAGAAGGTAAACGTAAGGCTTTTTAATGAGCTTTTAAGACCAAGTAAAGGAAATTTAAGAATAATCTGAACAATATAAAACAGGGAATAAAAAGGAACAAAATATGTCAGTATGATGTCTATGAATGTAAACGTCTCGGGAACACAACGAGTTGAATTCGCAACACTTCAAAGATTAAAAACACAACTTCCATCAGATCTCCATAGCTCAAGGATTGAATACTGTGTTCCCAACCACTGGAATATGGAAATAAATAATCATAACTTTCACTGTACCTGCTAAATGTGCTGTTCATCTCCAGTATTTGTTCTTGTTTTCCAGCACAAATGCCTAAAGATTATTCAATTGAGATACATTTAATGGAGAAGAAAAATGACTTAAGATAAGAAGTCTTGTTTCTGAGAAAGTGATCAAAATCATTAAAACAAGCACAGATATCAGCCAATGGGCTCAGAAAAATCTACTTAATTCAAAGGGAAGATAAGGTTTTGACAGATGTGTGTTCTTGTTTTAAGCATAAATGTACAGTACAGTACAGTATCTTGATTTAAGGATATTATATATTTGTTTAGGAAAACAAACCAAAAAGACTGACAAAAACGTTTATTTTCAGTGCATGCAAAATTGAATGCCACAACTTTATGATTTTAAGACTTTTTTGCTCTGATTTAAGACCTTATCAAGGCCTTAATTTGTGGTCATCTGATGAAAGGTTTGTCTTAGTGTTTTGGTCAAGCAAACCCATTTCATATCACATAATGCAATCAAAGAAAATGGTAGGACTATATAAAAATTCTTTGAAGTCAATATGATTTTTTATTAAGTAAATATGAATTCTGTCATCTGTCGTTCCAAACCCATATGACTTTCTTTCTTCTGTGGAACATGAAAGAACATATTTTTACATTTTAAAAGGATGTCATTGTTTTGTTCTTTGGGGTTATATTTTTTATACATTCTTTATTAATAAAACTAAAAGAAAAGCTATATTTATGATGCTGATCTCCTGAAGCTGCACAGAAAGAGATTGAGCGTGATCTGACAGATTCATCTGATCTCATGAAAGTCTGTGTGCAGCGTGGAATTACACAGGCTTTGATGAGCGATCACCGTGTTCTAGGTCAGTTACTAAAAGCGCTGGTCTCCTCGTTCTGTGCGTCAGAACAATCTAAAGTGAGCAATCGCCGGGTTCAGGCCCCGTTGAACTTATTCAACTTCTCTGGGACTTGCAATGACTTCAGGAAAACATAAAGCTGCTACTGAGAAGTTCACTGGTGCTTCTTATTTGATCTGTGCAATGCAGTTTAAACAGTATTACCCAGAACTACCTTGATCTTTTCAAACAGGTTAATGTAATATGTACACAACTCAAAACTTCCTTTGCAGACCTAAAGAGCCTTTACTGAAACTAGCTGCAAAAACAACTGGTCTAAATCTGTCAGCATGCGGTGACATCGGGCCTGTCCCCACACTCACACTTGTAACGTTGTTTCACCTATCAATTCATGTCGATAAAGTATAATAGGGTAAATCCAGTATAGTGTATGTCATTGTAAGCCCTCTTTTGAGGCATGCGCAAGCGCACGAACAGACTTGCACACTTACTTCCTGTCGCGCGCACGCGCTCTCAAGTGGCCAAGACCGCAAGTGTGGGTATTTGGACAAGGGGGTGGTCTCTGCGCTTGACCAATTGTCTACTTGCATGACGCATTTCCTGTATTTGGCCCAAGTGTTCAAGTGGACGTGAAGACCGCAAGTGTGTATGACTTTCGACTGTGCAATGGGACACACTTGCAACATAGTGTTGTAAAAGTCTAAGTAAAGTTTTTACTTTTTGTACGTTTAATTCTTTGCACTTTAAACCTCCAAAACTGTTGTTTGGTTGTCTCTATGAATGACAATTTAATTGTGGTGCTTTTTAATTAATAAACATTTCACAAATAGTGTGCATTAAGGACACAGAGCTTTGCTCTTACCCTCAAGTGGCCAAGCCCATTAATACAACATTTTTAATTCAACACGGATGAAAACAAGAAACAGGCGCTGTACTTCAGTCCCTCACTGCCTCATTTAAATTCCTGCCAGAAATTAAACATACACGCTACTCTGACCAACATCTATTAGCCAAGCCACAGTTACCAACAAAGGAGGAAGAAAAGTTTCATTTTAAACCACTGAACACACGATTGCTTTAAAACAACAGTTCAGTAAACAAAGTTATTATCAAGTAACTTACGTGCTAGACGCAATATTCCAAGTTATACTTTGTCTGGTTTGTCAATTGAAATTGTTCCAAACAAAGTCCAAACAGTGCCAACATTGTCACTGGTGTTTTGTTCCTGAATGAATCGCTGTTTTGAACGAATCGATTGAGTAAACGATTCAAATGACTCACTCATAAAGACGTCACGTCGCCACCTACTGGTGATGTGATGAATGACTCCCTGAAATCCCCACAAAATACACTGTAACAATGAACAAACACAAGGCAGGAGAGAGAAGTGGAAAGTCCAGCGCTGTTTGTCTGTGGTTATATCAGCTTTATTGTTTGGTGCAATAAAACTTTCAAAGTGGACCAAAAGCTCTTGTAGATAGGTGATATAACTGGAACATACTATAATGTGTGCCTTTATTTATAGAAATATTGTTAAAAGAGATGAATGATTTTGTAAATGATTTTGCCTCATTTTAATTAGACAGTAATATATAATCATGTCTGACAATTTAACAAATGTATTTTCAAAATCACTCACACACACAAATTTCTATGCATTACTTACCTTCTAATATGCTGATTTGCTGCTTAAGAAACATTTCTGATTATTATCAATGTTGAAAACAGTTGTGCTGCACAATATTTTTGTGGAAACTGTGATGCATTTTATTTTTCAGGATTCACAGATGAACAGCATTTATTTGAAATAGCACTCTGTTTGTAACATTACAAATGTCTTTACTGTCACTTTTGGTCCATTTAATGCATAATGGATACAATTAGTTTCTTTCAAAAATGTCTTACTGGCTCCAATTTTTTCGTATGATTGTGTACATGGTTGAATTTTTTGATTATCTAGAAACTGTACAACAGAGTCTCAACAATAACATCGACTACTAGAGCATTCTGATGAAATCCTTCCGCAATATGATCACATTTATTATCATCATATAAAAATATACATGGGAAGTGTTCCACACAGACAGACAGACAGACAGGAGTCCCATCATGCTACACAGCTGCCAAAGCCAAATAATACTGTCAGGATCGGAGCATCAACACAACACTTCCACACACTCGCTCAAAACACGGCGGGACCGTCAATCATGCAGCTACATTGTGACGCCATCATCGCAAAATAGAACACTTTGCTTCTCTTTTCAACATAAAGGTTTGTTTTTGCAATACTTCATCATATGTAAAAAAAAAAATCTATGCACATACATTTATATAGATATATATATATTTATACATTTATAAGCAAGGCATATTGTGTTCACCACTTCATGGATGAGCTGTATGATTGTCATATTTGTTTACATGGCTGGGTTCCTCGTTTTGTAATTTTTAAAAACTGATTGACATTAGAGGAACAGTAAAATATTTCAAACAATATATCATACTTAAAAAAACAACAACAACAACAGGCTGTTTTTACAAAGGTACAAAAGTGTTGGAAAGCTCAGTGAGATCTGTCCTTAATACTGAGAGAAGAGTCTGGAGTGTGATTGTGCTGGTCGGTGGAGGTCAGAGGTCAGAGGTCAGCTGTTAGAGACAGGAGGAGAGAGGAGGAGAAGACACAGAGGGAGAGGGAGAGCGGAGGCAGCGCGGCGGAGCTGATGGTGGACAGCTGGAGCTCGGAGCGGAGGAAGGCAGACAGAGGCACCTGGGACACCAGCGTCGGGCTGGCCGAGTTTAAGAGCGAGTCGATCTTCTCTGCCTCTTTACTGCAGGCTTCGATCTGCACAGGAGAGCACAGCACACGCTTCAGCGCCGCCACAAATAGGCCATTCAGTCCTTGCAGACAGCTTTAATATTTTTAGGCAAATCTGAGGAGCATCTGGAGCGTATGATGCAACCGCAGGAAAGACTCCTCCACGCGCTCCCGTCTACACTCACAGTTAGCCTGGGAACACAGACGCTCAGACCACTACCGAGTGCTTTCATTCACACTACACTGGCTATCGTTAAAAACCGCTTCATAGGAAAATAAAGTCTATGATATTAGTATGAGTGAATCATCTAGATAAAAGAATCATCTTTTCACTAGGGCTGTCTGATACATTTTTACTGTATAGAATATCAATGTCAAATTATTTATAAAATGTATATATTTATTTATTTATATTGTTATAGGTTGTTATTAAATATTTAACTGTTATGTATTAAATATAAATATGCTTTTTTCAGCTATTTTTACCTCTGTCAACATTCACTTAGTTAATCTCTAAAACACTAATAATTTAATAACGCTGTTAAACGTAAATCTCATTTAATCCCAATTATTCTCTGTTTTTCATATTGTGCGTTATATTGTTGTGACGTCTAAATTCACTTTTTAACTGACTGATTTTAGATTTGAATTTTTTTTTCTTTATCAACTTAATATATAATGAAATTATTAAAACAATTAATTAATTAATTTACTTAGACAAAATAAATAGAATCAGCCATTTACTGGATGTCGGCCATAATTCTCATTGTATTGTTTTGAATTTTTAAAATAATTTTAACTTATTTATTAACTTAATATATAAATAATTTTACAAATAACATTAACTTATTTATTAACTTAATTTATAATTAAATTACTTAATTAAACTGTTATTTTTTTATTTTTACAAAATGCTATAGAATCAGCCATTTACTGGTTGTCGGCCATAATCGTCATTATATTTTAAGATTTGAATTTTTAAAATGATTTTTTATTAAAGTAATATACTATTCAATTATTTAATTATTAATAAATTCAAAATTTATTCTGACAAAACACAAAAAATCTGCCATTTAAGGGTTATCGGCCACACCATGAAAATAACATCCCTAATTTTCACATTCATAGTAAACACAGCAGGTTCAGATGGAGATGAGTTATTTTATGTTTTATTAATATTACTGCATATTCCTGGATATTGATTGGTTTACATAGACGCTAGGGATGCACCAATACCAATACTGGTATCGGTATCGGGCCCGATACTGGTCTCCTGTACTCGTACTCGTATTCGTTCAAATGCCTCGA
>NW_015643188.1:198465-199357 GCF_001515625.1 Sinocyclocheilus rhinocerous | reverse complement strand
AGTAGGGATGCACCGATACCGATACTGGTATCGGTATCAGGCCCGATACTGAGCTCCTGTACTCGTACTCGTACTTGTTAAATTGCCCCGATACCAAACGCCGATACCACACATGTGACAAGTGCCGTATTCAGACAAAGAAACACTGACAACAGAACAAAAGAGAGCAGAATGGAGTTATTAGATATTAATGATGTCTATGAAGTTTATTTATGCAATTAATATAATGTTAAACATTCAGTATTAACGCCTGTATAGCTGATGTACGTGAGCTGATAAGCAAACACGCTGAGTGGATTGAGCACGCGGCGGCACAGATGCGCGAGCTTGTCGAACGAATATCCCTTTCTCACAGACGAGAAAAGATGAAGGTGTCTAAATAGATTTTGGTTTGACTGTATCTATTTGATAAATGAAGTTAACCAACTAACATTATACATACTCTTTTGGTTTCTGTACCCAATATTTAAAAAATGTACAAATGCAATAAAAATATCGGTATCGGCAAGTACCAAAAATAAAAGTATCGGTATCGGGAGAGTACTGGAAAAAGTGGTATCGGTGCATCCCTAATAGACGCTAACTATGAACCTCTGTTAGCACAAGCTCTCATACTGCATCACGTGTGATTGATAATTACTACGCTGTAATACTGTATTACTGTACTGTATGTTTGATGAAGACACACCTGCAGCGGCGTGGGCTGCTGATCGACAGGCACGATGAGGAAGATGAGCTCAGAGTCGATGCTCAGATAACCAAAGATGTCACACTGAGGAACAGAGATGTGCAGCCGCAAGATCTTCAGGATGTCATGAACCGTCACCGGCTGATTCCGGTTCAGCTGAAACACACACATACACACACACACAGATACACACACACACACACA
>NW_015643188.1:195765-198406 GCF_001515625.1 Sinocyclocheilus rhinocerous | reverse complement strand
ACACACACACACACACACACACACACACACACACACACACACACACACACACACAGACACACACACACACACACACAGATACACACAGATACACACACACACACACACACAGAGAGTATGAATGCTACCTCACACCTTTCCTCAACAAGCTGCGTAATTTAATAGTAACGGTGGAGATCGCAACATTGTGTTCATTAGTACAGCATCGGCAAACATTATTGAGCGTAACTGCTGCATTTATGAAATGCAACATCTGTGACATTAGATTTTATTAAATGTTTTTGGAGGGAGGCCAGACCTCATAGAAACATTCACTGTTAATAGTTCATAAAAGCACTGTTTCCAAACACACTAATCTGCTCAGAGATCTGGAGTGGCTGATGTAAGGCATGCTGTTCAGGAGAAACATGATCATATAGGAATAGTCAGCTGGAGCATTTATGCTATTAAATGATCCACACTGCCTCCTGCTGGCTGCCTGATCTCAATGCGCTTGGCTAAAATCACAGGACACTTTAAACATGACCAGCTCTCAGCTCTGTGCAATGCAGAATGAGAAGATGAAACATTTACCTTAGCGAAGCTGTTCATCTGTGCTTTATTCCAGAGGATCTGCAGCATTCCTGCACACACCGGACAGCAGGCACCTGCACACATTCACAGCAGTTTATCTCGATTAGTTTTACACAAATGATATCCCTCATAGATAGCCCTGAAAATCAATATATCCTCCTAATAGTTCATTCTGAGTGCTTCTCAACCAGGGGGCCGCAGGTTGACTCAAAGTATTTAAATTATTAACATTTTAAAATAATCTAATCATAACACTAACATAAAATACTAAAAACAAAACAAAACATAAAATCAAGATATAAACTGAAATACTCCCTAATATCAACGCTCCAACTTTTTGTTAATAAAAATGTTTAAGAACAAGCATCTTTGTCTTAAGTACAACAGAAATGCTGGAAATATCTTCAGATATTGTGTTGAACAACAGAGGGCCTTTGACTCAAACAGTTTGACAACAATTGTTAAGAGTGAAGTGTGTGGTGGGAAACTGTAATTGCAACCTTTTTATCTAACTATTCAGATTATTTCCTGAGATATGAATTCAAAACTGAGAGATATGAACAGAACTGAGATATAAACTCAGAATTCAGTTATCTCGAGATATAAATGAGATATAAACTCAGAATTATAAGATATAAACTCAAAATTGAGAAATAAACTCAAATTATGAGATGTAAGCTCAGAATTGAGATTTAAACTCAAAATTGAGATATAAACAAAAAAAATATGAGATATAAACTCATAATTGAGATATAAACTCAGAATTATGAGATATCAACTCAGAATTGAGATATAAACTCAGAATTCAGTTATCTCGAGATATAAATGAGATATAAACTCAGAATTATAAGATTTAAACTCAGAATTGTGAGATATAAACTCAGAATTATGAGATATAAACTCAGAATTTAGATATAAACTCAGAATTATAAGATATAAACTCAAAATTATGAGATATAAACTCAAATGATGAGATATAAGCTCAGAATTGAGATTTAAACTCAAAATTGAGATATAAACTAAAAAATTATGAGATATAAACTCATACAAACTCAGAATTATGAGATGTAGACTCTGAATTATGAGATGTAGACTCTGAATTATGAGATATAGACTCTGAGTTTCCTCATGTATGTTTCTCTGGGTGGTGGAGCGGCTCTCACCGAGCGGTGTGATGGGGTTGCAGGCGCGGCTGGAGAGCGGAGGGCAGGGAACAGCGTTGCAGCCAGAGTCTGACGTGAACTCTGACACGACGCCGACCGCATGACAGCGGCCCTGATAGTCCACAGCCACACGGTCCGAGAACGCTTCACACACCGTACTGTAGGTCTCCCCGTTATGACCACACACCTCTCTGGGCTTCCTGCAGGCGTCCTGAGCACGTACACACACACACACACACATAGATAAACACACACACAGATACTGCATTTTTAGATTTTCAAAAAAACTCATTCTGAATGATTTATAAGCCTTTTAAATTACGTGGACACTCAAAATGTCCTCATAAATCACCTTCTCGTTGTAATACCTATGTCATACCCATGTCATTATACAAATTTGTGTCCTCATAAACCACATAAACATGCACACAGATACACACACACATACGTCAGAAATCATACTCATATACAAATTAAACCAAAAATCCCAGCAATTACAATCAGCATGTCAATCAGAGTGATCTGTGTTGTGTTGTGTGATGTGTTATATTGTGTGTTGTGTGTGTTGTTGTACCTGACAGTGTCCCATGTAGGCCAGGCTCTTGCTCCGCTGGAACAGCAGACACAGGTTGGCGTGTTCCATGTTGTCTGTATCACAGACCGGATCCAGCTGGTTCTGGTCACAGCCGGCCGGACGGGAAACACACTCATACTGAGGACAGGGATATTCTGACAGCTCCGTCAAACACACCTGACGCCTGGGGACACACCTGTCAACACATCACACACCACTGACTGTCAGACATCACAAACAACAGCTTTACTGACATTTACACACACACACACACACACACACACTCACACAAATGACATGATCTTTGATTTTGCTAACTTGTAGACAGACA
>NW_015643188.1:194983-195335 GCF_001515625.1 Sinocyclocheilus rhinocerous | reverse complement strand
CCCTCTCTCACACACACACACACACACACACACACTCTCTCACACACACACACACTTTACACACACACACACACACTCACACACACACACACGCAACATTATTTGATTAATTTCTGAAGATCATGTGACACTGAAGACTGGAGTAATGATGCTGAAAATACAGCTTTGATCACAGGAATAAATTACAGTTTAAAGTATATTAAAATAGAAAATGTTATTTTAAATTGCAATAATATTCCACAAAATAACAGGGTTTATTTCTGTATTTTTGATCAAATAAATACAGCCTTAATGAGCACAAGAAACTTCGGTAAAAAACATTAAAAATCTTACTGATCCCAAACTTTTGAAC
>NW_015643188.1:189248-191914 GCF_001515625.1 Sinocyclocheilus rhinocerous | reverse complement strand
CATATATATATAAAAATGACAAATGTAATATAATAATCAAAATACAATATATCACAATAATTAAATATATTAATATAAATATAATAAAATAATTAAATATAATAATGTGAATATAATACAAATCATTTAAATATAACAAAATAAAGTAATATAATACAATAAAGTAATAAAAATATAGAAAGAAATATACAATAGACATGCATATTATTTACACTTGCTATGTTTGTATTTAGATGTGTATTTTTATACATATTTTATCATCTGTAATTAAATGCGCCTTATCATAGTTTACATTTTACATTACATTTACATTCAGTCATTTAGCAGATGCTTTTATCCAAAGCGACTTACAAATGAGGACAATGGAAGCAATCAGAATCAACAAAAGAGCAATGATACACAAGGTCTCAGTTAGCAGCAGGCAGTACACATAGCAAGGTTTTTTAAAATAATATAATAAATAAAAAGAAAACAGATAGAATAGAAAAAGAATAGACCAAGCTAGTGTTAGAGGTCTTTTTTGCTTTTGTTAATTGTATAATAAATGAAAAGAAAATAAATAGATAGAATACAAAAAGATTAGAAAGCTAGTGTTAGCAAAGTCGTCAGCTGTTAGAGTTGATGAAGGAGGGGGAGGAGGAGGACAAAGGAGGGAGGAAAATGTTTTAAAGAGCATGCGAGAGTTAGACGAATTGTTAATTTTGTTATGGTAGTATGTCCTTTTAGCAGTGGAGACATTAGCAGAGAAGGAAGAGAGGAGTGACTCAACATAGTTGAACATTATATTCATAACATATTCTTTCTTATTTTCAAACTTAAAATTTAAAGTGGTAAATTAGGCTGAAATGACAATTAGGACCAATACCTGATCCCAGAGAAGTTTCTTTAGGGTTTCTACTCTATTTCAGTTTCTACTCTCTCATTTTCCGTTTGTTAAATTAGTCATGAATTTGTCCAGGAATGACGTTCTTGAGTCCAGCCTGCAGAGGTCAGCGGTTTGCGCTGGTTAAGACGAGCTGTATTTTCCCTAAAATCTCTGAGTGTCTCTCCTCTGCTTCAGCGGCATTATGAAAGCACCTCGGTCAGATGTTAACATCAAAGCTTCGCCATTTTATCATCTTGTTTACAAAGGAACAAACATTTCCTTTGAAACGCGGGCCAAGGAGATGCTACGCAACACGCCTTACATAAGACAGATCCTCCGCAGACGTCATTGTGCTGCTAATTTAATCTTATCCTGGACGGGAATTCAAAAGCCCTTCAGTGACATCTGAACAAACAAACCTTCACAAACACACACGCCGAAGACACAGAACGCAGAGCTTGTTAGCGGCTGAATAAACACACACCAGTGACAGGCTTTACTTGATTCAGCTCAGACTCCATCGCCTGAAAACAGTGTTTGAGAGAGCGAAAACTTCTTCTTTCTTCTTATTTATTTATTACATTTAATTGTTTTATTACTACATTTTTAAAACTAAATATTTGAAACTTTTATCACATTGCTTATATAAATTAATTCACATCACTGCAGCAATTTAAGAATATTAAACATTATTATTGTTAATTATTTTTAATGGTTGGTATGGATTTAACATTATTATTCATAATTAATATATGAATAAATTATTACTTATGTTTTTGTATTCATTCTCAATTAATGTGCTATTATTAATTATTATTGTTTATTAAACATTGGTGTATTTTATCTTATTGCTTATTTATAATAATGCAGCATGTTGGAGAAAAAATTTATGAAAAAAAAATTGCAGTTTTTTGCAGATATTATTAATAAAAAGAATTGATCACATATCTAATTTTATCATTTATTTAAAAAAAAATGGACAGTGTTTGAGAGAGCGAAAACTTCTTCTTTCTTCTTATTTATTTATTACATTTAATTGTTTTATTACTACATTTTTAAAACTAAATATTTGAAACTTTTATCACATTGCTTATATAAATTAATTCACATCACTGCAGCAATTTAAGAATATTAAACATTATTATTGTTAATTATTTTTAATGGTTGGTATGGATTTAACATTATTATTCATAATTAATATATGAATAAATTATTACTTATGTTTTTGTATTCATTCTCAATTAATGTGCTATTATTAATTATTATTGTTTATTAAACATTGGTGTATTTTATCTTATTGCTTATTTATAATAATGCAGCATGTTGGAGAAAAAATTTATGAAAAAAAAATTGCAGTTTTTTTGCAGATATTATTAATAAAAAGAATTGATCACATATCTAATTTTATCATTTATTTTAAAAAAAATGGTGCAATATTGCTCATATTAATTCATTTATATTCATGTGGCAAGTTTGAAAAATAGTTTATTACAACAATTATAATTACAGTTATTAATAATTGATAATATTTTAATTTAATAATAGTCAAGTCAAGTCACCATTATTTATATAGTGCTTTTAACAATGCAGATTGTCTCAAAGTTTTCAGTATTAAAAAGGGAAATAGTGTGCCGTTCTCCTCTGGCCAGACGAACCGGCAATTTAATTCTAGGCTGATTATAGGTCAGATTATAATTTTAATATTCCATTGACAAAAAAATATTATTTTATTAGTTTTATTTCTATCTATTAAATTGTACTATTATCAATTAGTGTGTGTGTGTGTGTGTGTGTGTGTGAG
>NW_015643188.1:181149-189114 GCF_001515625.1 Sinocyclocheilus rhinocerous | reverse complement strand
AGTGTGAGTGTGTGTGTGTGTGTGTGTGAGTGTGAGTGTGTGTGAAGGTACCTCTGGCTCCTCTGGCAGGGGTTCGGGGAGCAGGGGTCGATGCTCCTGCAGGAGCCGAACACAAACTGGTTGTCCTTGAAGCCGACGCAGCGCGCCACACAAGCGCTGGGATATGTGCGTCCGTTGCGAGCGCAAACCGGCACGAAATGATCGGCGCAGCTGCAGGGAAGCCCTGAGAGAGAAACCACACCAAACACAACTAGTCACAAACACCCAACTGATTTACAAACGACTGTTTTACTCATTTAAAAAGGTCTTGAAAAATTGTTCTGTTTATTCAATAATAAAATATAGTTGTTTTATTGATCTACTTCAATATTTTATTTATTTGTTTACTTTATTTATTTACATTATTCAGTTTTTGCCTGTTATTTTTTTTAGTAGAAATTACTGTGAAGTCTAACATATATGGAAGTGCTTTTCCACCAAAAAATATAAATAAATAAATAAATAAAATGATGAAAATGGTAATTGCAACTTTTTATCTCACAATTCAGACATTTTTCAGAACTGCAATCGTCAGAATTACAGGAAGTGAACATGGAATAGTGAGGTTACAGTCAGCATTCTGAGTTCATATGAGTTTTTATCTTCAAAACTGGGAGGAAAAAAGTCACAAATACCTAAAAAGTATCATTTTTTTCTTGCAATTCTGAGTTTATATCTCATAATTACTTTTTTTGACTCAACCACAGAATAAAAAATAAAAGAAACGGTAACTGCAACTTTTCATCTTTTATTTTTTCAGAACTGCCAAGGTCAGAACTGTAAGCTGCAAACTCAAGATTTGCAAGAGAAAAGTCTGAATTCTGAATTCATATCTCGCAACTCAGAATTCTGACGTTTCTCTTGCATTTTCGAGGATATATCTTAAAATTCAGAATTTATATCTCACATTTCTGACTTTTTTCTTGCCGTTCTGTGTTTATATCTTGCAATTCTGTTATGAAAAGTTGCAATTACCTAAAAAGTCAGAAGTGCGAGATGAAAAGTGAGGGTTATTGTTCATTGTTTAATGGTGTGGATGAAACGGCTCATAAACAGCAGTGGAGCTGATGGTGAAGCACAGACCTGTGAAGAGCCGTCTGTCCTCGTCCGAGCCGTCGGAGCGCACACACTGACGAGACGAGCAGATGCTTTCACCGGCGAAGCAGGAGCAGGGCTGACAGTCGACCCGGAACGACACACCGTGACCTGCATATGAGACCATCACGAACAAAACATTCACTCCTGCCGGATATACAGCGCTGGACAAAATCATTACAACACTAGCATTCTCAGCAGATAAAATGGTTTTAAGTCAGTTATTTCTATCTTTTGCTGGAGTGTGTCAGTAGGAAATATCAGCTTACATTTCCAAACATCTGCTAAACGTTTGAGGCACTTGTGTAAAAATGCTGTAAAATGAGGATGCTGTCAACAATAGTGTCATAAATAGATTTCTTTATCAATTAACTTCTATTAACTAAATTAAATCATCATTTGGTGTGAGCATCTTTGTGTTTAAAGCAGTTTTTTCCCTCGGTGCACTTGAGCAGAGTTTCTCAGGAGCTTCGCAGGAGGTTTCTCGAAGCGTCTCGGAGACATTATATATAGCTCAGTGCATACTATACGTTTAGTTTCCGTAAGAACAGATCTCTGAGATCAGACGCGACTATAAAGCACAGCACATCTGTCTCCAATGAACCCAAGCTGGCGAGCGCTTTAGAAGCAGAGTAAAAATAAACATGAAAGAAAAAGCAATAAACTCATTCAGGTTCAAACCGACAGGCATACAAACCAGCTGTTTACTAAAACACATACTAATAAAAACTAGAGAAAAAAGGAAAATATTTTCACTAATGATATGCATTCGCTTTATTTCATATTTTTTCTATCTTTACATTTACATTTAGTCATTTAGCAGATGCTTTTATCCAAAGTTACCTTAAGTTAGCTTAACGCAGTACACGCGTAATTATGTAATAAATAAAAAGAAAACAGTTAGTAAATCAATAGAGTGCAAGTCTAAAAGGGACAAGTTTTTGACTCATCATTTCATTGGACTATCAAAAGTTAAAACATTTCGAAATGAAACACAAAGCAAAAGATTTAAACTACTTTTTAACATATTATTTGACCAGAAACTACCAAAAGTTAAGATGCTTTAAGACAAAACATAACTTTTAAAATCTACTTTTTGATTCGTTACTTGATTGGAAAATATCAAAAGTTAGACGTTTTAAAACAAAACAAAACAAACAAAACAAAAAATTTTAAATGTACTTTTTGACTCATTTGATTGGAAACTGTCTAAAAATGGTAAAGACCTTTTAATACAAAAAAAAAAAAACAATCCAAAACTAAACCAAACAGAAAAAAACTAAATAAAAAACAAACTGAAACCAAACCAAAACAAAAGCTAAACTTTTAAAATCTACTTTTTGACTCATTTGATTGGAAACTGTCTAAAAAGTTTTAAAACACCTTTAAAAAAACATTTTGACTCGTTATTTGATTGAACTATCAAAACTATCAATAAGATGTTTTAAAACCAAAACACAGCAAAACAAAACAAAAGCAAAACCTAAACAAAATTAAATTAAGCAAGCAAAACTGAGGTGTTCATTGGACTCAATGAATTAAACATGCAATATAGTAAAGTCATGTGACAACAAAATAGTATATTACAACCTCAAATGTTTATGATCGCATACTAATTCACATGAGCTCATTTCAGACACACTGACGGCAGTCACCTCAATGTCAAAATGTGGCCTTATTGTCCTGAATTAACTGTACTTTAAGTAAGCAGCACTCTGTTACTCCATTCTGAACACACCCTCCTAATAAATGCACGTTTGATCAGCTCACAAGTGAAGATGTTTAGGAGTGTTTACCAGGAACGCAGAAGTAGGGCAGGCAGTCGTGTCCGGGGTGGCAGCCCTTTCTGTTGACTTCACACAGGTGACTGCTGGGACAGGGGCTGGGGTTGCAGGGGTGGATGACTTCTTCAATGCTGTTCTCAAAGGGACTGGGAGCTGTGGGAAGCGTGAGGACATCAGTGCACAGCTTGTATCGATCAGACTCAGATCGGAGCGCACACTCACTGAGGTATCTGTGGAGAGGGATGCAGCGCTCCGGGTCGTCCGTGGCCGACAGCAGGTCACAGATGCGCTCGGGCGTCTGTCCCTCGAGAAAGCGCTTGCCATCGCCACACTGCGTCAGGATATCCACACAGTCCGACCTGAGGACACACAGCAGACGATCATCATCATCCTCGATTCTAACCTCATTTATAATGCAGTTCCAATCTGAAGCTAGTGTTCGTATGATGGTCATGTATTGCTGTGCCTATGTAATAAACTGGTGCTTTTATATTATTGTACTGATGGTAAAGTTGTGTAAATGTTATGATAAGGTTATAACGTTCCTCTAAAGCCAATGTATTGTCAATTTTAAAGTAAAGCAAACCTGAGGGTTATTTAGTCTTCATTTAAGGGGTTGTCTATGGAAGCTGGTTCATGCAACACATTAAAAAAATAATAATAATGGTAATTATGACTTTTTATCTCACAATTTGACCTTTTTTTTTTTTTGCAATTTTGAGATATAAACAGAATTGTGAGATATAAACTCAGATATGAACGCAGAATTGTGAAAAATAAAGTCAGAATTGCAAGATATAAACTTGAGATTGCAAGACAAAAAGTCAGAATTGTAAGATAAGTCACAATTACCTTTTTTTAAATTTTTTTATTCTGTGGTGGAAAAAAAACAAAAAACAGTTGCTCAGAAATTCTCAGAATTCTGAGAAAAAAAATCAGAATTGTGTTATCTAAACTCAGAATACTGTATGAAATCAGAATCCAAATTATGAAAACATGTCCAAAAACGTGCAGCTCACTTTTCTGTATTTTTATCTGTGATGGATATCTGCTATTCTGACAGTGTTAATAAATTGTCTCTCCATATTAATGTGATGTTGCGTCAGTGTTCATGAAATGTTTGTTTTTATGAAATTCTAAAACATCAAGACAAGCTATAAACCATTTCAGAATGAAACTTAAAAGCATCGTGATGCGTCGCCCGCCAGCTGTGTGTGAATCTACAGGAATATTCTGGACGTTCATGCAAGGGTCCGGCGGCGGAGCTGTGCTGTTGTAAAGCCATGTGTCGGAGGAACAGAGCTGGCTGCTGTGAAACTAATGTGACCCGTGGCTCAGACGGACGGGATGAAAGCCTGTTTCCTGTTTAGCTCACAGATCGCTGCTCCTCTCGACTGTCCACAAGAGCTTCTTATTTCTCATTCACTCACACTGACAGAAACATCTGTGGTGTTGTGTTTAGCAGCACATTGTAAGACACTTCACTGGCACACTACACACTACACACTACACTAATGCCATCAGTCCAATATCACCAACAACAAACAAAACACAGAACAACAAAAGTACACAAACATACACATAACTAAACATTCTTAAAGATATATATATATATATATACCTTGTATTTTATTTTTATATTTTTAATTTTAGTTAAACTTTTTAGTAATTTTAGTTGTTGTTTTATTGTACTTTTTAGTGGTTTTTGTTTTGTTTACATATGTCTATATTTTTTATGAATTTTTAGTTCATTTCTAAGTTAAACTAAATGAAGTTAAAATAAATGAAAATGAGAAATGTTGCCTTGGAAACTAGATTAAAAAAGATTTTTTAATATTTTATTTCAGTTAATGTTTATTTTAAGTAAGAACATGTTTAAAAAAAGTACTACATATATATTTAATGACTTTGTCAGTTTCTTGAGAGGCAGCACAAATGCACTACAATAAAGCCTTTTAAGTAAGCCAATTATTTTTTTTTAAGTATTACTAACAAACCACATAATGTGCATTTGATTCTCTCAAAAGAACCAACTCGGAGTCGTTCATTCAGGAATCGGACAACAGTTTTTGTGCTCTATGTTTTTGATCGAGTAAAAAGAATCGACTCATAAGATTCATTCCGTGCTGTTTTGTTCACCAGCTGTAGATTCAGTAGTGGTGTTGCTGCTTTAATAAATATATTGTATTTTAGTACAATATTCCCTCACTATTAGAGGAAGAATGCATTTGGTTACGCGTTCTGTTTTTGATTCACTATAAAGAACCGGCTCATAAGAGTCATTTGTTCGGGAATTGAACTACGCTGGTGGCACTGCATACTTCTGATTCACAAAAAAGAATCAACTCCGAGTCATTCATTGAGAATCAGACTACTACAGCAGTTGTGTGATTTGTTTTTGATTCACTAAAATGAACCGACTCATCAGAATCATTTGTTCGGGATTCAGACGACTCTGAGTTCTGGTTTCTCCTCATGTGCTTTCCTCTGAAACACAAACAGTGAGTCCTGCTGGAACAGGAGCTGGAGCTTGACTGATGCATGCTGGGTCACAGCGTTCTCCTGCGTGAGCACATCTAACCCTCACCAGAGACACACACTGCACTGCACTATTTCTGATAAAACACCAGACTACTGACTAGAATCTGTTTCTCAATGCTGACAGTGTTTTGATATGATTTGCTCTCTGAATGTCCATGCTGTGTTCAGAAAATCCAACGCAACACTGAAACGCCCAACAGATACTTCTGTTTCAAAAGATCTGCGCTAAAGCAACATGCAGGTTTAAAACTCAAAGCCATCATACAACAACCTGCAATTATGTTTCATTCTCACTGCATTACAGGAATCTGAGCACTGTGACTGAACACACCACAGAACACCAGCATCAACTGAAAACAGCTTGCTTGTGGACAAACAAAATGTGGATTATGAGACTTTTATATGCCAACAAAACATTTTTTGGTCTAGTGCATGAAAATAACATGTGGATGTCAAGAACAGGCCTCGATATATTCTGATTCAAAAGCAAAGGGGGGGAGGGGTGATAATAATAATAATAAAATTAAAAAATAAATAAAAATTAGGATTTATTGTCAAATTTATTGTAAAAAGCACATTTCCCCCAAACTGTCATTACTGTAACAAAAAAAATCATTCTATTTAATGCAAAATAATTAAAGCAATTTTATATTATAACTACAAAGTATTTATATATATTATATTTTTTATTGTGCTGATCGTTGTTTTATATACTTTTTTCTATTTACAGGTTTTTTCAGCTGCTTACACACACTGATTTTCAAAACTTTGCCTCTTTTTTCAAAACTTCACACACAAATCCAAAAATTGCACAGAAAATGCAAAATGCCTCACATTTCTTGCAAAATGAAGCGCTGCATTCACAATATCACAAACACATCTCAAAAGCAAACATTTGCCACAATATGAATTCCTGTTAGATTTGTGTGTTGCATAGAGAATTGTGTTGTGTTTTGCAAAAAGTGTTTTATGAAATTGAAAACTGAGTCAAAGGCTGAGTATTAGTGTATGGTTTTGTAGATTTGGTGCATGCTTCTGCTGTTTGAGTGTCAGCTTTCAGAAACTGTGTCACAAGTAAAGGTTTTGTGTGTAAGCATCTGAAAAAAAACCATTACATTAGTAAGAATATAATGACTTCTGAAAATAAATGTAAATGATTGTGGGATATTTTATTAATTGTCATAAAATGCATTTACAAAAGAAAAAGTACAGGCTTGTTTAGATGATTTTTTGTGTTTTGCTACAGCACATGATGGAGACGAGGATGAAGGCTGACCTGCAGATGACGCTTCCTCTGGACTTGCTGTAGCAGGGTTTGATCTGCAGCGCACAGGCCACAGTCTTCCACATCTCCGGCTGGCACCTGCTGATGTCCAGCACAGGGATGTTCATGAAGGGCATCTTGATGGTTCCGTTGGACCAGAGTCTGAAGTCGTTCATGGCGCCCTGGTCTGACTGAACGTTACAGCTGCGAAACAGCTCCGTCGGCCTGAGAACACAAAAACAGCGAGGCGAGACGATGATTTACAACAGAGCAACAGCACAGACTAAACCTGCGAGACAGCAGATGATGCTAGAGACACTGCAGGCATTAAAACCAGCTCTGTTTCTAATTTAAAGCAGACTCGAGTTGCTTTGTGGAATTGCCTTCTTATTGCATCCCAGAAGGCCATTGTTCACTAGCAGCCGCGTCCCGACAAAGCTTTGGGAAGAGGGACTTCCTCAGGAAACCTGAAGCCGAGAGCAGCTTTTAATCTTTCTAACGATCGGCTGTTTTATAGAGCTCAGTGTGGGACGTGGAGCTGAGGTTCTGCTTGTGGTTAGACGCTGATTCCTGCTCATTTGCAGCTTTATTGTTTGGGTGTGGTGCTGATGGGCTTGACCAAAACCAAAAACACTCTTTACTGGCTTTATATGAACCTTCCATTCTTCAAAGAACTTTCCACTAAAATATCGGGCAGCACAACTGTTTTCAACATTGATAACAATCAGAAATGTTAATATAATATAAAGTCCCAGCTAACAGGGAATGTTCTCAGAACTTTGGCTTAATGTTCTGGCGAGTTTCTCTCAAAGTTATGAGCAAATGCTCTTTTAGTAATGTTCATTTACAGGTTTTTTCAGCTGCTTGCACACATTTTCAAAACTTTGCCTCTTTTTTTTCAAAACTTCACACACAAATCCAAGAATTGCACACAAAATACAAAATGCCTCTCATCTCTTGCAGAATGAAGCGCTGCATTCAAAATATCACAAACACATCTCAAAAGCAAACATTTGCAAACACCTTTGCCATAATATTAATTCCTGTTAGATTTTTGTGTTACATACAGAATTGTGTGTTGTGTTTTTCAAAAAGTGTTTTATAAAATTGAAAACTGAGTCATAGGCAGAGAATTATGGTTTTGCATTGCAGATTTGGTGTGTGCTTCTGCTGTTTGAGTGTCAGCTTTCAGAAACTGTGTGACAAGTGAAGATTTAGTGTGTAAGCGGTTGAAAAAAACAG
>NW_015643188.1:169011-177851 GCF_001515625.1 Sinocyclocheilus rhinocerous | reverse complement strand
TGATTATTAGTGTCTGGTTTTGTAGATTTGGTGTGGGCTTCTGCTGTTTGAGTGTCAGCTTTCAGAAACTGTGTCACAAGTAAAGATTTTGTGTGGTCTTTAACACTATCAGAACATTACCACAAAAAAATTTGGAATATTTATATATCTTTCATTTAATTTTTCATAACCATTTTAGTTGAATGTTCATCTAACGTTTTTAAATGTTACTACTTGTTTCATAACATTCTCATAATGTTTCAGAACACTCTGTGTGTGTGTCTGTGTGTGAGTGTGAGTGTGTGTGTGAGTGAGTGAGTAAGTGAGTGAGTGAGTGAGTGTGTGTGTGAGTGAGTGTGTGTGTGTGTGTGTGTGAGTGAGTGTGTGTGTGTGAGTGAGAGTGTGTGTGTGTGTGTAAGTGTGTGCTATGACAGAGGGTCAGTGTGAGTTTAAGTGTCTCGGGTCAGTCAAACTCTGTTTACTCAGTATTGAAAGGTTCTTTTCTTTCATACATCTGTCAGAATCTCAGCCACCAGCCGTAATTGGATTCAAAAGTCATGAAAACCCATGCAAAGCTCCTCAGGAGTCTGCACATCGACCGTGAGCCTCATGTGTATGCCATGCCATTTCTTCATCTAAGCAGGCTTGTTATAACACTTCCACAAACTCTTGGAGTAAGTCACACTCACTGTTTCACAGGCTCGAATCTCTCTTCCCTCAAACGTTTGAGAGGACTCATGGGATTGAGTGTAACCATGTAGCCCTGGTGGGAAACCGGTGGTCCTATCATGGAGCTTAATGCCTGTTTGACCTGAAAACAATGCTGGACTACTTCTGCCATCATAAATCATGCTGTCTATATCTGTAACCCACAGAGAAAACGCACAGGCCAGAGAGAAACCCAACAATATGCCTGCTGGATATTCATTTTTCCATGTAACACAGACCTCGTGTTCAGTTACATAATAATAGCACGCAAACTTATGAACCCTGTGAACCCCTGTCTACTTTCAAAGAGCATAACAGTATCACAGTTGGTATAGCTGGATATTGAGGATATGTGAATTAATTATATGCTTCACTTATACAACAGTTCAATAAACAAGAAGTTAAAATTGAGTAACATACATTTCAGTCACAATATTAGTATCTTCACTTTTGATCCACAATGAAAAGAGACATCGAAACAAAAGCATCTCTTACACAGCATAGCAGTGTTTTCTTCCTGAAAACAATGAACTAATGCTTTTGAACTAGTGCTGTCAATCGAAGAAAAGAAAAAAAAAAGTAATTAATCGCACATTTTCCTGAAATTAATCGTGATTAATCGCGATTAATCCCACCTAACAGTAAAGTTTTTAAATATACTTTTAAATTTCAATAATTTCACATTCAATCTTCAAATTAATGTACAAACAACATAAAGACAGCATATCTGTTTAATGGCATCTTTTTTTATGACTGAAGGCCAGTACTGATACTAATACTACTGATGTCTCTATGAAATAGTTTTTCCCCCTAATATTTAACCATTGACTACAGCCATTCAACATTACAGTATAATTGAGAGCTATCAATTTTAACATTTACTAGACTTTAAAGGGGTCATATGATGCGATTTCAAGTTTTCCTTTCTCTTTGGAGTGTTACAAGCTGATTGTGCATAGATAAGATCCCTGAAGTTGCAAAGACTAAAGTCTCAAAACCAAAGAGATATTCTTTATCAAAGTTAAGACTCTGCCACGCCCCCCTAAAACGGCTCGTTCTAACACGCCCCCACATATCTACCTCACTATGTGGAAATATTAGCACAATGCGGCCCAAATGTGCACGCAAAGAAAGAAGGCATGGTTTCAGTAACAGCAGTTAGTGTTGAAGCAACATGTCAGGGAGACGCTGTGTGTTTAAGTGGTCAGCTGTCTTAACCGCGGCTTGTGTACTGCATCATCACTGCGTCTGTCAGGCGACTCTGTTGCCCTTTCGGGCTTGAACTGATGGTAAAACTAACGACATTATTAACTGTCTTGATATTTACTTTGAAAGCTGACGCTCGTGATTATGGTAAGGGGCGTTACATTTCCGGTTACATTACACTTGCGGTGTTCGGCCAATCCCAATGCACTGGGTCAGCTGGCCAATCAGAGCAGACTGCGCTTGTCGGAAGGAGGGGCTTTGTAGAAAACGAAGCGTTTGAGAGAGGCGGGGCATAGAGGACCTACAATAATGTACAGTATTTGAAAAATAATGTGTTTTTTGAACATTAAAGCATGTCAACATATTCTGTTACACCAAATACACCAAATAATGATCTTTAAAAAAAGCATCATATGACCCCTTTAAAAAATAACTTCTAATTTAAATGAACTTAAAACAATCTTCACAATCTTCACAAATTAAATAAAGTTATCAAACACTAAATTCTAAATTAAATATAGATGAATCCTCAAAGCTACAAAAGTGATTGATTTCCTCTTTTTTCTTTTGTTCTTTGATGAACAGCATCACAGCAGCTGGTTATTAGGTTACTAAGATGTGTGTTATTATTACACACATCTTAGTTTCTCACAACTCTTTACCTTTACCCACTTCAGGTCTTAAAGTCTCTAGTAATGAGCTGACGAGTTGAATTGGGTGTGTTAGATGAGGGAGACAGTGCTGGACTGCTCCAGGACAGTTTTGAAAACCATTTCAGAGACATATTCTTAAATGTGACTCATATAACATATTACATCCATGCACAGTTTTAAGGCAGCTTTAATTGCCTTTTTTAGTAACTTTATGACTTAACTGACAACGACATTGCATGCACGTAGTTTCATTCGCGCTTTGATATGAAAAGATACAGGCTACAGCGCGCGGCAGCACGCACTACGAGCACAGTACCGTTTCCACGCTCGTTTGACTCGCGCCTGGCGATGAAGTGAAGCTGGAGCGCACGTCTGAAACGTCTCCCATTTGATGGGTTCGTAAAGATGTTCTGTGACTAAATAAATGCACTTCTTGTCAAGAAAAAGTGCAGTTGTGAGTGGGGTGGCCAACCCGAGCCCCACCCCTGCGTTAATTGCGTTAAATATTTTTAACGCAAAACCTGACACTGTTCATGTGTAGAAAGCGTGCACTGATTATAGTCAACTACATTTTACTAGGTTCTAGTTTGTAGTTAATCTACAGGATAGTTGAGTGAATGATTCAACGACTCACTCTAGTGTTGGTCCTGTTAAATAAAACTAAAACGATTAAAAAATATTTTCATTAGTTGATATAAAGTTAAAATAACAGAATAGAAATATCGCCTTGGCAACTAACTTGAAATATATATTGAATAATGTGGTAATTTTATATTGTGTGAACATTGATTGAAAGCAGTCTTAACTCTCATGGTTCTGTAAATGATTCCTCACTTTAGTATATAACAGATTTATTGTTTTATTTTTATGTTTTTGCATGTGTAATATAAACTGACAGTTAACAATAGCTGGCACACATCTAATGGCGCGCCTCAGATGATCACATGATCTGTCCTTGTTTTTTCATATATGTAGTAATTAGTTTGTACACTGTACAGCACTTTGGATCGAAAATGTCTTTACTGTCACCTTTGATCAATTGAATGAGTCCTTGATGAATACAATTGATTTTTGTTGTTGTTGTTGTTTTTTCTTACATTATATTTAGAATGAAAAGTATGCAAATGGGATGCAGCCACAGCTGATTGACTAGCTGATTGATTTTTTTTAAAGTTGCAAATAGACGCAGATTATTAACATAAAATGTCATGTTTAAGACAATGTGTTTCTTGCAATTTCTGTGTAATTATTAGTGAAATGAGTAGTTTGTGGGTGCACGTACTGTCGATGGGGCTCCGGATGGGGTAGGATTTGGTGTAGTTGGCCACACAGCCGATGAGCTGCGGACTGATGCTCTGGCAGTACTCTTTGACCGCGTTGATTTGGGAGACGGTCGGCGACGAGTCTGTGCGGAAGATGGCCTGACAGTACTCACGGCAGTTTGTGTGTCTCCCTGCATAACTGCAGCATACTGAGCCCACTGGACACACACACACACACACACACTGAGCCATCACCACACACTGATCTCATCATTTCTACATCTGATCATGCAGTCTGCCGCTGTTTAATAAAGGCAGTCTGCAGTATGTTTGCTCTACTAATGCACACAAATAAGTGCTTCATTCAGTCCTGAGCTCGGCGAGTACAGGTTAAAGGTCGTGACCTTGCCTCCCAGGCACAGAAACAACTCTATCTCATTTCCTTCTCGTCCTCAAACAGGAAAGTCAGTCTCTGAGGACTGAATCACAGAAATGAGGTACAGACGGACTGATAACCAAAGACCTTGTCATGCAGCTTTGCTTACTTTCATTTTTGGTGATACAGCTGTAGAGTGGTTTCTGCAAGAGAGAAATACAATGAATTACAATATTGCGATATAGTTTATGAAACAGTGTTTCTGTCTCTAAAATTCACCAAAAAGTGCTTGTTCTTTTCACAAAGACACAAAAACCTTCTATTATATTTACCATTATTTTAATGACCTTTAATTATTATTTATTGTTTTTTTAATTATTGTTATGTAATGCAGCTTTTCAAACTTCAGAGAATTATTTCTGAATCCAAGTACTAAGTACGCTACTGCCGGGGTCAGTGTGGGGTCAGTAAGATTTTTTTAAAGAAATTAATACCTAAAGACATTTAATATAAAAACAAAGACATTTATAATGTTACAGTAGATTTCTATTTTAAATAAATGCTGTTCTTCTGAACTTTGTTCATCTGTGAATCATGAAAAATAAAATGTATCACAGTTTCCACAAAAATATTGTGCAGCACAACTGTTTTCAACATTGATAATAATCAGAAATGTTTCTTGAGCAGCAAATCAGCATATTAGAATGATTTCTGAAGATCATGTGACACTGAAGACTGGAGTAATGATGCTGAAAATACAGCTTTGATCATAATTATAAATTACAGTTTAACAGTTACAATAAATTACAGTTTAACACATATTCATATAGAAAACAGCTGTTTTACATTGTAATAATATTTCATAATTTTTACTGTGTTTGATCAAATAAATGCAGCCTCGGTGAACAGAAGAGACTTCTTTCAGAAACATGAATAAATCTTGCTGACCCCGTACATGAATGGTAGTGTGCTAATAAAACTAAGGCACATTTTATCTTTAAAACCTAAAGGCTGATGCTAGTTTATTTCTGACAGCAGCTCTGATCATTGCAAGCATCAGAAACATCCATTCTAATGCTATATAAAGGCTTGGATTCTTTTGGCTGCAGTCGAGTCGAGCAGCGCTGAAGAATGCGTAAGAAAACCAAGGGCACACGATGAAAGAGCTACAGTTGTTGTGAGAGCGATCCAAAGCAAACGTTGTGCCGATGGTCTGCATGTCTGTCTGGATCTCAAGAGCCGTCTAATAAAACTAAGGCACATTTTATCTTTAAAACCTGCTGAAGAATGCGTAAGAAAACCAAGGGCACACGATGAAAGAGCTGAAGTTGTTGTGAGAGCGATCCAAAGCAAACGTTGTGCCGATGGTCTGCGTGTTTGTCTGGATCTCAAGAGCCGTACGGACTACAGTCTGACCGATGGAGAACAGCATCAGAGCTACAGCATTTCTATCGGGGATCATTACTCTTTTATAACACTCAGCCAGCAGAGCTACAGATTGATTGCGCTGTAATGTGGCGACAGCATGTCCAGTTCGAGGGAAATTATATTTTTCCATTGCTCAACACTAACGAAACGACCTCATAAAGAGGTTTGGGCCTGTGCTAGAAACCAGGCTTTAAATGAATAAATACAAATAAAGCTTGAGGCTCATTTCAGACTGCAGAGCTGCTAGACAAACAAACAATAAAGTCAAATATAAATATCAGATGAAAAACTAATAAATAAGTAAATTAGATAAAAACTAATTAAAGAAATAAAAGAAATGTAAAAATAATAATAAATACTGCAAATAATACTAACAACACTAGTATGATCACTAAACCCTAATTTGGTGTTCCTGGTCAAAAATGACAAATTTCTTGTTATGCTATAATATCACCAAATCTTGGATTCAATCTTTTTATCAACTTGTTTTCTTTCATTTGGCCCAGGTTTCGTGTTCCTTTAGGAACTGATTGATTGCAGGCCTCATTGATCTGAGCTTAAACCTCAAACATCGGCAAAATAATGTTAGTTTGTTTCACTTTTTGAGGTGCATAAGCTCAGATCAATAATTCCTACAATTAATAAGTGGTAAGAATGCAGCATAATGTGAACCAAAAACACCACAAGTATAACAGGATGGGGGAGAAAAGTCTAAAAAATGACCGGAACACAACAGGAGGGTTAAAGAAACAGGTTATTCACACCGGACAAGTTACGTGGCGAAGTATTATCGGAACAAACATGTTCTTAATCTGAACTTTATGAAAGCCTGCTTCTACCTCGAAGAACGAAAATAAAAGCACCTGTGACAATCTCACATCTGTGACTTTTCTTCATAATTGCAAATATCTCTCACAATCCGCATTCTGAATTTCTCACAGTTGTGACTCTCTATTTCACAAAAAAAAAAAGTGTCACATTTATTTCAAACTTTCTCGTAATTACCACAATGACTTATTTTTACTCTTGAAGTGGAAACAGGCTTCGACATTTGTAAACTCTATGAAGTAAAATAAAGGTAAACTCCCACCTCTGTGTCTTTCTTGCATACTTTAGCGATGTCATTTTTAGACGACGCCTGAACAGAAAGCAGAAAAACACGCATCTAAGAACCACAGGTGAGCCGATGAGCTTACAGACTTCTCTACATGTTTATATAGATTATATAAGATCTGTTTACTGACCTGCTTGCAGTCCCTGCGGCATTCAGCGGAGATGGCCAGCTCACAGCAGCCCAAACCCACCCATCCGTCTGACTTCTTTGATGCTCCTGGAAATGTTCAGAATCACAGTGAGCTTTACAGTGGATCTAATGCAGAAGCATACATGACACACTGATGAGTCTCAAAACAACACGGCATTCATATTGCATGCAGATGTGCTTTGAATGTGGAGAGTTTGGCTTGGGTTCTTTATGAGCTGCAGCTCAACGCTCTGGACGGGGTTTTAATGGCCATGCAAGGTGTAGCTTGACTGATGTGAAGTGTGATATCTGTGCATCTGGGAGGCATTATGTCTTCAGAGACTCTAAATCCTCTCTTGTTCTTTTAAGGCTGGTACAGGTGTGTTCTGCAGACGGCTCTCAACGTCTCCATCTGTGTTCACGTACCCGGCAATGTGTTGTTGATGCAGATCCAAAGTTCACTCTGCGAAGCGAAAAGGAGATGTTTAGCACGACAACAACTCAGAACACATCATCTACTCGCTCTCATGTGCTTCCAAACCTGAGGATTCTTCTTTGAAGAGCAGAAGAAGTTATTTAGCAGGTCATTATTTACTGAAAATATCATTTCACGCAACACGAGGGAGCTGCTGATGACTGTGTTCAGGTTCAAAATAACAGATTTAACATGTGAGACTCAAAATGCAATTTAAAGCAAGAAAAAAAAATTTTATTAAAAAAAAAAAACTTTTGAATATTTATGCTTTAAATAAATAAATAAATTATGATTCTGCACTGCTTTAGGTCACTATTTACATAAGCAAATTTCATCTCAAATGTATTTTCACTGAAACCGAATGATAAAAGCAGTCTTATATAACGGTCTGGTTATAAAGGACCCGTATGAAAGCAGCCTGTGCACAAAGATCCCTTCATGAGAAGCGTCTCTGGTATCAGTGGAGCTCGTATTATTGGCAGCGGAGAGCCTCCTAATATGACTCAACTTTAATTAAAAGTAGATGCAGATGAGCCACAGAATGCTTTACTGAGCCACAGCCTCCTCCTCATCCACACGCTTTGACCAGATCATCAAACCATCGTCTGAGATTCACATTCTCTGGAGTATGAAAAAACACACCCGGCAAAAAGATCCAGCCTCATTTGAACGAAGCACAAACAACAATGTGGTTTTGATGCGTTAGACTCAAAAAACACATTTGATTCAGACATTAAAATGCTTTCGAACACATCTCAAATGCTTCCAAAATCCATTTGCATCCATTTTCTGTGAATCAGCGCCGGTCCAAAGCAAACAGACCCGGGGCTTAATTAGAGGCTGGATGTAATTGCATGTTGCTGCTTTGAAAGAGGGTGGAGGCGTCTGTCCAGCCTTCATTACTGGCACGCAGGTAAAACCACAGCAGCAGACCACGAGGGAGGAACAGGAAGTGGCAGCGCTCTCGGTTTAAGACTTCCTGTGCTGCAGCTGTAATGTAAACACAGATCTTACCAGAGACTCGGGGCAGTAACTGGGCAAACGCAGGAGAAGGTGCTTCAGACGCGATTCACTCCTGATGGTCGCGAGCTGCAGACAGAAGAGAGGAAGAAATGCACGTCTGGTTTAATAATCAGCAGCACAGATGAAGCTCTCAGTGACCCTTCTCTTGGAAGGACCTTCATTTGGGTGTGATTCATTGCAATTCATTTGATTAGCTCAAACAGTAGCATGTATGAATTTGGAAAAAACATTTGGAAACAGTCATTAGTTTTGCAGTCCTATCTGCTGTGTGCAGAAACATTAATGCACATATCTATGCTGTTCTATACTGATTTCCATACAGTCATGAATAGACATTCAGTGTGCAGTAATTATAGCCTATTATTGTCACGCAAACTGTGTTGATGAACTCTCACGAAGATGACGAGGAAGGTTTAACAGTCTTTAATTAACTCACACACTCTCACACACTCACACTCACACACACTGATACACACACTCACACTGA
>NW_015643188.1:166533-168875 GCF_001515625.1 Sinocyclocheilus rhinocerous | reverse complement strand
ACACACACACACACTGATACACACACACACACACAGAGGAAAAGGCTGGTGACACACATAGACGTTAACATAAACAATACCTGACAAACTCTAACTGAACAGACAGAACTTGAGTACACAGACCAAGCGAGGATCATTAACTAGACACACCTGAACTTAATGATGAACTCAAATCAGAACCATGATAACTAACTAAACCGTGAAAAAGTCCAAACAGTGACATGGTGTGACAATTATTATTTAGGCATTACTGTTATAATAAAATAGGGCTGCCAATTTAATCTGTTAATTTAGTATGATTATAAGAAAAATAATGACAAAAAATAACCTTATTAATCATGACCCTTAACTTATACACAAATTCCATAAAAAGGAATTTTCCCATTTCACCACTTTTGTTGTTGTTGTTGTTGTAATATTTAATACTTTACTCATCTGCAACATTTTTTTTTTTGGTTTTAAACCAATATTGATATCATTTATATAAGCTTAATATTATAAATAAACAGGAATTTGAATTATTTAATACATTAATTATTTAATCATTATATCAAGTAATTAATTTGGTTTAATAAATTTTTTTTATATATATAAAATTAAAATTCAATTCAAATGTAATTTAACCAAATGACAAATATAACATTTATATGAAAGATAAGCATAAGTAAATAATTAGGTAATAGTTCTGGTGGATGTTAACGGTGAGCTGGGTGCATTATAAAGAGCTGTGCGATCAAAGCAAAGCAGGGCCGGAGAAACCAGACGGCAGTCCATTTGGAAAAGTTCTGCTGGTTTTTGTTCGGAGGCTCAATCAATGGCGAGGAGATCTTCTGAAGCAGCGGGGCCCCTCCTCAAAGGGCCGAGGGCCTCGTCTCTTCAAAGCCTCGGCCGTCCATTAGGATGAATCAGGCCGGGTCTGTTCCTGCACAGCGCCGCTAACAAGCCGCCGTTATTCTCTCCGGCTAATCTGCGGTTTTATAGATCCGTCTGCACCTGATGGGCTTCTAGCTCTCCGTCTGTCTCTCTCTGACGCTCGGCCCGACTGCAGCAGCAGGCTTCACTGAATGGGGCAGTGTTTCTGAGCGGTCAGCGCTATAACTGACCCGTCTGAACTTCATAAAGAGCTGTTCTTCATGCTCTAAAGACACACGTGAATCTGTGAAAGTCACATTCGCTAAGCATGGGAGCGAGAAACAAACACGCCGCAGAGAGGGAAACTCTTGTTTATATATATATATATATATATATTAGGGCTGTCAGTCGATTAAACTTTTTAATCTAATTAATTACATGATGTGTCAATTAATTAATCTAATTAATCGCAAAACTACATTTGGCTGTAAAAATACCCCCCGAAAGATTATTTAAAGCTATTTTTTGTGTTAAATGAGAAAGTATTAAGTATACTATAGACATTACAAATAGTAGCTTTAGAAAGAAATGTTTTATTTAATTCAACATAAAATGAATTACACGTTTAGGCAACAATGGGCTAACATAAACTATGGAACATAAAAGTAGATCATTTGAGAAACATCTGTTTTTTTTTTTCGTTCATGCAATGGTAACCAAAACAGCTTTGTTACCAACAGTCTTCAAAATACCTTCTTTTATGTTCCACAAAAGAAAGTCATTCAGGTTTGAGTAAATGATGACAATTTTTTTATGAAATGATACTAAAACTGCCAGCAGGTGGCGGTAAGTGTCTTTATGAGTCATTCATTCATTCGATTCGTTCAAACGGCTGATTCATTCAGGAATGAAGTAAACGGCTCACTTTATGAATGGGCCTTTGAATCATTGATTCACTCGATTCGTTCAAAACGCGGATTCGTTCACAAACTAAACACAGCAGTGTTACTCGGAGACGCGCAACAATTCTGCTGTGGCTTTATAGGTAATATTTTATTTGCAAAACCAAAAACAGACAAGTGTTTAAAATAGAACACGATATCAACTTCAATATTTACTGAATTGTTGTATGAAAATCTCATTCGGGACAAACAGCACTCGTGTGATTGCTCTCGCTGCTAGTGTGATATCGCTTATCATGTGATATAAATATGACAAAAACTCATACAGGGGCATTTTTTGCCCCAATATCTTGAATTTTTGGCCATAACTGCATTTATAGAGTTGTTGCCTGCATCAAATCAAAGTCCCTTTCTATAGTCTTTGATCATATTTGTCAACAGTCAACTGCATGAAATACTGTATAAGATGATGTCTGGGGGCGGGGCCAGTGCGTTAACTGCGTTAAAATATTTTAATTGTGTTATTTTTCATAACTAATTAATTAAGTTAACGCGTTAAACTGACAGCCCTAATATATATATATATAT
>NW_015643188.1:161463-166459 GCF_001515625.1 Sinocyclocheilus rhinocerous | reverse complement strand
ATTAGTAAACATAATTTACGAAAAGTAACCTGCCAAATTGGCTAGTGATTTGACAGCGTTACCCGCCACAGCTGATTTTTACCCGCATTTGACGGGTTGGCGGGTGTTAATTTCAAACCCTACATATATATATATATATATATATATATAAAAAGAAAAAAAACTTCAAATAGGTCTAAAAGCCATAAATTCCAAACCTGGGAAAACTAATGGACAGATGAATAATAGTAATAATTTTAGCTATTTTAGATGTTTTCCAATAATGCAATACAAAAAATACAATTCTGTAAAAAGGAATTATTACTAACCTCTAAAAAACATGTTTTGTATGTCTATGAAATGCTTTCTTCATCCGTAGGTTTTATTGTCTTTGAATTGTCTTGATTTGGCTGTGATTGATTGCAAATCATTTAATTAAATAAGCAGTATATCATGTAATTGTAACGTTTGGTTTAGTTTCAGTGTTTGTCTTCAAAGACTTTTAGTTTGTATTTCCTTTCTTCTAGTCACTTCTGTTCTCACTGATCATGTTGTTCAGCTGTGTGGTGTTTATCGCTCATATAGACACAGACGAATGAGAACTAAACAAGTGAACAACATCAGCAGTTACTATGAAAACAAACTAGTGACTATAGAAGAAAGGAAACTGGTGGAAAACAAGGAAATACAAACTAAAAGTCTTTGGAAGCAAACATTGAAACTAAACCGTTTTGATACAGTATCAAATTAAATGACACTTTTTTTTATTGATTGGCAGTCCTGTAATTAGCACAGATATGAACTGGTGTAATATGAGCAGCAGCTCTGGGAGAAAGGATGTTTTTGCTTCACCTGTTCACAGGCTCCTCGACACTGAGGAAAGAGCTCTGCAGCATGATGGCAGCAGGACGGATCTGGAAACACAGAGAAGCAGAGAGAGAGTTCAGTCCATCTGATCGCCAGATTTCACTCTACGCTTTGAATTCACCCAGAAACAGTCAGACTGAGTATCTTGAAAAGGGCAGCTGCAGTAAATCAGGATGGGTCTCTATATATGGAGACTAACTATGGAGTACTTGATTAGTGCTTACATTCAACAAGCACTGCTAATGCAAATCTAATGTATTTTGAGTTATGAATTGCATTGCATTGTGTTTTAAGGTTATAGGATCAATGAAAGAAAATCACAAATCACAATGATCAGAAGTGAGAGTAAAGACATGTATACTGTTACAAAAGATTTCTATTTCAAATCAATGCTGTTCTTTTGAACTTTCTATTAATCTGTGAATCCTGAAAAATAAAATGTATCACAGTTTCCACAAAAATATTGTGCAGCACAACTGTTTTCAACATTGATAATAATCAGAAATGTTTCTCGAGCAGCAAATCAGCATATTAGAATGATTTCTGAAGATCATGTGACACTGAAGACTGGAGTAATGATGCTGAAAATACAGCTGCGCATCACAGAAATAAATGACAGTTTAACAGATATTCACATAGAAAACAGCTGTTTTACATTGGAATAATATTTCACTGTTTTTACTGTGTTTTTGATCAAATAAACACAGCCTCGGTGAGCAGAAGAGACTTCATTCAGAAATATTTAAAAAACTAACTGACCCCAAACTTTTGAACATCAGTATATTTTGTGTTTTTCTTATTCAATAAATTTTTGTTTACACACAAATCCAAGAATTGCACACAAAAAGCCTCTGATCTCTTGCAAAATGAAGCGCTGCATTCACAATATCACAAACACGTCTCAAAAGCTAACATTTGCCACAATATTAATTCCTGATAGATTTGTGTGTTACATAGAGAATTGTGTTGTGTTTTGCAAAAAGTGTTTTATGAAATTGAAAACCGAGTCAAAGGCTGAGTATTAGTGTATGGTTTTGCAGATTTGGTGTGTGCTTCTGCTGTTTGAGTGTCAGCTTTCAGAAACTGTGTCACAAGTAAAGATTTTGTGTGCAAGCAGTTGAAAAAAACTGTAAATAATATCAGCATAACAATAAATATTTTGTATATTTTCAAAAATGTGGTCCCTTGAAAACATCTTTGTTGACAAATCACTGCAAAGCTGCGTTAACACTGCTTCCATCGTGTGCTTGTAGACGTGATCCGCTGAGCGTCAGGCGGAGGAATCCCAGAGACATCCAGCAGAAGACCCAGCAGAATCAGAGCAGATCTGTGACTGGGAGCTCTCGCAGAGCTGGAGAAGCTCCTGTGCTTTGAAAACTTTAGAAAAACATTCTCATCTGTGCATGCTCCTCCGGAAAAAGTCTTCATTATCAGAATGAAGTGCTTTCATCTCAGCCGTCCTCCATTTGCGTCTCATCCAGACCCGTTCCTTTCATCAGCGTGATTTGATCTGTTTCTTCTGCATCTCTGCCTCTTCTCTGCTAAGTGCTCTTCTTCAGTTGGAGGAGGTTCTGGATGAGCTCTGCTTTCCGTCTCAGAGCGTCTGGCTTTAAATGAAGTGAGACACACCAGCCTTTCCTTTCATCCCACCGGTGAAGAGGACGCGGTGGTTAATCGAGACGACACCGCTGCTTTTTAATGCGATGGACGTGCAGTAAATCTGGCGCTTGTGCCGCTGTTGTTCTTCTGAGGTTGAGGAATTGACCTCCATTGTCTCAGAAGTAAAGCCACTAAATGAAAGCAGTCGCTCCTCTTATGGCTTGCATGGCGTTCGTGACGAAGTTTTAAAGCGGCGATAAACATACGCTCACAGTGTGAGTAAAAGCAAGGCCTGCTGAAGCGAAGCACAGCCGAACGTTTGCTGCCGTGAAGCCAGAGCTGAGCAAAGGTTCATTTAAAAGCTGTTTTACGTGCTTGAAGTTTTGAAGATTTACTGCACATCTTCTGTTATTCTAGCATGAATCACAATGGAGCTGTTTGAAGCCGGTGAGGCTGAAGATAGAAGGTAATGGATTGTGTTGGGAGGGCTATATTTCTCAGAAGAAAAGGAAAGGAGACAGGATTGGAGTCTTTGTGATGCTGTCTTCAGGAGCTTCAGCTCGATCCACAGGCCTAGAGCTCAGCGTTTGTGATTACTGCTTACAGCAAGTACACATTAATCATTCCTACACATGCTAATTTAATACATTTTTCAGCTATTTTCAATCAGGAATTATTATTTTAACAATATCCATTATTTATTAATTTTTTTGTAATCACATTAATCTTTACAACCTGAACTAACACTGCCTTATCATAAAAGGTCAAATGATGTAGTCTCATAATTATCTGAGACTTATCGTCCTTTATTAAGATGTAATAAAAAAATAATAATAATTTAAAATAATAAAAATCATAATATTAATAACATACCTGCTTTACTGCTTATTAATTATTATATATAATAATAATAATAATAATAATTTAAAGCCACATCAAAGGAATTCCCCTCTTCCAACCCATCTTCCCCTCGCTGTCTCTCTCCCTTCCTCAACGCTCCTGAGCATCCACTTCACCCTCCAAACCCGCTGCTTTCCCCGAGTACTTCAGCCCAGCGCTCTCAGCAGCGGGGACAGGCTCCCCGGGGAGTGAGGGAGAACGGGTAAAGGCTGTTTGTCAAAGTGCACATTTGATGTCCTGAGACGCCGGGATCTCTGGCGGGAATTGAAGACCACTTGAAAGGGAGGCAGTTTGACGAAGGTGATCAAACAGCAATGAGAAGCAGACGAGAGCACGAGGAGGGGGTTACAATATACGGCCCCGAGACCCCGGACCCCAGACCGCTTCCTAAGACACCCATGAGGATCCCATCAAAGTTCAAAGCCTCGGTTAGAGCGCCTACATACACAACTGGAACGGATAAACCCTACGTTAACCTGCCGCTAACCAGTCCTGCAGCACATGGTGCTGGAAACACAAGGCTGAGGGTTCGATTCCGAGAAAATGCAGGAACTGATAAATGTAGACCTTGATTGAGCCTCTTTATTGAGTAATGATTGAGGCAACCGATCATGTTCTTCTGTGTTAGTCCATACAATGATGACGGACAGTGAAGGGTCTATGACTTATGAGTTTCACAGTAGAGAAAAAGCAGATGCACTTTTTCAATACAGAGAGGAGGACCGCCAGAGTTAGTGGTAATGCATTACAAGTAACACAAGTTATGTAATCAGATTACTTATTCAAGTAACTTGGAAAATAACACATTACTTTTAAATTTAAATATCTGAGGTACTTTTTCAAATAAGCAACGCAAGTTAGTTTTTCCCATGCATTCTGTATAGAGTAATCAGAAGTAAGTGCAGAGACAGAGGCATTTCCTTCAGCCTGAGGATTGTTCATTTCACTTTTGGTGTGAAAGGGCCTTTACAGTCACCAAAAATATAAAATGTTGTTATTAAAAATAAAAACAAATAAGCCAGCCCAGCCCAGCCCAGGTGACAAAAAGTAATGCAAAAGTAACGTAATGCATTACTTTCCATGAAAAGTAACACAATTAGTTACTTTTTTATGGAGTAACACAATATTGTAATGCATTACTTTTAAAGCGGTCATGAAATGAGAAATCAAATTTCCCTTGATCTTTTGACATATAACAGGTCAATGTACTATAAAAACATCCTGTAAGTTTCAAAACTCAAAACTTTCTCATTAGTTTACAAACAGCTTTTATTGAAACCAAGCTCAGAAAACAACTCGCTTTGGAATGTGCCACTTTATGACGTAACAGTGAGGCGAAAGCCCACCTCTGCAGGAGAAGATCAACGCCTGCTTCTACATCGCTGCCTGTTTAGCCCCGCCCACCGATTCTACATCGCTGCCTGTTTAGCCCCACCCACTGAGCTGCCCGTTTAGCCCCACCCACTGATTCTACATCGCTGCCCGTTTAGCCCCACCCACTGATTCTACATCGCTGCCCGTTTAGCCCCACCCACCGATTCTACATCGCTGCCCATTTAGCCCCGCCCACCGATTCATGGCTGTAGAGTTTACGAGAGAGGCGAACGCAGGTCTACGCAGAAACCAAACGATAAAGATGGCTCTGAAGACA